>NC_066617.1:239250429-239318294 GCF_025201925.1 Gopherus flavomarginatus
AAATTTTTATCACTGAGAGTAATTAACCTTTGAACAATTTACGAAGGTTGTAGTGGATTCTCCATCACTGACAAATTATAAATCAGATTGGATGTTTTTCTAAAAGATATGTCATAGGATTATGTGGGGGCAGGTCAATGGCCTGTTTTTACAGGAGGTCAGACTAGATGATCACAATGATCTCTTCTGGCCCTTGGAATCTAGGATTCTGGTGACAGAACCCAGCTCCAGAAAGAAAAGCTGGAGAGACTCCTAGTTAAGTGGGAAACTGATTGACTCATTCAAAAAAAAAAAAAAAAAAAAAAAAAGAGCTGGGAACTCCTGCTTAAGGAGGGACTGACAAGGACTAAGTCAGATAAGGAACCAGGAATAGTTCCAGAAACAGACTGCTGACAGGTTCAGGAAAGAGTCTCCTCAAAAAAGGAGCTAGAAATGGATATTGGGCTGTGCCTGAGATGTATGTCCCTGGATGCATCTGAATAAATGCCTGCTTATGCTTTTGGCTGTTAAAAATGAGATTTAGAAGGGGGTACTCTTTGATAAAAAGGACTATCTGAACTTTTGTATAACCTGGGTGAAAGGGAAGTGAGGCAAGCCTCTGCTCCAGCACCATACTTGACTGAAAAGTACACACTCTTACGACCATAATACAATAGCATTCACATCCCTGTGGGGGGAAGAACACCTCAACAGCCCAACACTGTGGCATTTAATTTCAAAAGAGGGAACTATACAAAAATGAGGGGGTTAGTTAAACAAAAGTTAAAATGTACAGTGACTAAAGTGAAATCCTTGAAAGTTGCATGGGCCCTTTTTAAAGACACCATAATAGAGGCCCAACTTCAATGTATACCCCAAATTAAGAAACACAGTAAAAGGACTAAAAAAGCCACCGTGGCTTAACAACCATGTAAAAGAAGCAGTGAGAAATAAAAGACTTCCTTTAAAAAGTGGAAGTCAAATCCTAGTGAGGCAAATAGAAAGGAGCACAAACACTGCCAGCTTAAGTGCAAGAGTGTAATAAGAAAAGCCAAGAGGAGTTTGAACAATGGCTAGCCAAAAACTCCAAAGGTAATAACAAAATGTTTTTTAAGTACATCAGATTGAAGAGGCCTGCTAAACAACCAGTGGGGCCCTTGATGATCAAAATACAAAAGGAGCGCTTAAAGATGAGAAAGTCATTGTGGAGAAACTAAATGGATTCTTTGCTTCAGTCTTCACGGCTGAGGATGTTAGGGAGATTCCCAAACCTGAGCCGGCTTTTGTAGGTGACAAATCTGAGGAACTGTCACTAGAGGAGGTTTTGGAATTAATTGATAAACTCAACATTAACAAGTCAGGACCAGTTGCATTTACCCAAGAGTTCTGAAAGAACTCAAATGTGAAGTTGCGGAACTATTAACTAAGATTTGTAACCTGTCCTTTAAATCGGCTTCGGTACCCAATGACTGGAACTTAGGTAATGTAACGCCAATATTAAAAAGGGCTCTAGAGGTGATCCCGGCAATTACAGACCGGTAAGTCTAACGTCGGTACCGGCAAATTAGTCGAAACAATAGTTAAGAATAAAATTGTCAGACACATAGAAAAACATAAACTGTTGAGCAATAGTCACATGGTTTCTGTAAAGGGAAATCATGTCTTACTAATCTATTAGCGTTCTTTGAGGGGTCAACAAACATGTGGACAAGGGGATCCAGTGGACATAGTGTACTTAGATTTCCAGAAAGCCTTTGACAAGGTCCCTCACCAAGGCTCTTACGTAAATTAAGCTGTTATGGGATAAAAGGGAAGGTCCTTTCATGGATTGAGAACTGGTTAAAAGACAGGGAACAAAGGGTAGGAATTAATGGTAAATTCTCAGAATGGAGAGGGGTAAATAGTGGTGTTCCCCAGGGGTCAGTCCTAGGACCAATCCTATTCAATGTATTCATAAATGATCTGGAGAAAGGGGTAAATAGTGAGGTGGCAAAGTTTGCAGATGATACTAAACTACTCAAGATAGTTAAGACCAAAACAGATTGTGAAGAACTTCAGAAAGATTTCACAAAACTAAGTGATTGGGCAACAAAATGGCAAATGAAATTTAATGTGGATAAATGTAAAGTAATGTACATTGGAAAAAATAACCCAAACTATACATACAATATGATGGGGGCTAATTTAGCTACAACGAGTCAGGAAAGAGATCTTGGCGTCATCGTGGATAGTTTTCTGAAGATGTCCACGCAGTGCACAGAGGCGGTCAAAAAAGGGAACATGATGTTAGGAATCATTAAAAAGGGGATAGAGAATAAGACTGAGAATATCTTATTGCCCTTATATAAATCCATGGTACGCCCACATCTCGAATACTGTGTACAGATGTGGTTTCCTCACCTCAAAAAAGATATTCTAGCACTAGAAAAGGTTCATAAAAGGGCAGCTAAAATGATTAGGGGTTTAGAGAGGGTCCATACGAAGAAAGATTAAAGAGGCTAGGCCTCTTCAGCTTGAAAAGAGGAGACTAAGAGGGATATGATAGAGGTATATAAAATCATGAGTGATGTAGAGAAAGTGGATAAGGAAAAGTTATTTACTTATTCCCATATACAAGAACTAGGGGTCACCAAATGAAATTAATAGGTAGCAGGTTTAAAACAAATAAAGGAAGTTCTTCTTCACATAGCGCACAGTCAACTTATGGACCTCCTTACCTGAGGAGATTGTGAAGGCTGGGACTATAACAATGTTTAAAAGGGAACTGGATAAATTCATGGAGGTTAAGTCCATAAATGGCTCTTAGCCAGAAAGGGTAAAGATGGTGTCCCTAGCCTCTGTTCATCAGAGGATGGAGATGGATGGCAAGAAAGAGATCATTTGTTCATTGCCAGTTCTGTTCACTCCCTCTGGGGCACCTGGCATTGGCCACTGTCGATAGACAGATACTGGGCTAGATGGACCTTTGGTGTGACCCGGTGTGGCCGTTCTTATGTTCTTATGACTTCCATGCCTTCATACAGACCCCACAATCTGTGAGATGCATGGGCTCCTCTGTCTCCATTCTTTCAGCACACTTGGCTCCTCAAGGACATAGGGAAAGAGAGGCAAGAGGCAGGATCACAGTTCTATTTCCTCCGCCCATCCTACATACAGCACACCAGTCTTAGGGGCTGGCTGGGTATGTGAGAGCAGTAAGTTGTGCCCACAAAGAAGTATAATAGCAGGTACTCATGCCCAGGAGCTCTATGAAGCATTCTGTCTCCAGAGATAAAATACCTCTTTGGGATCTCTCCAGGGTGCTGTAGCTGTCCACTATGTTTTTACAGATTCCAAGGCCAGAAGGAACCACTGTGATCATCTAGTCTGACCTGTATAATATAGGCCATAGAACTTCCCAAAAATAATTCCCAGAGCATGTTTTTAGAAAAAACCTTGCTCTTGATTTAAAAATTACCAGTGATAGAGAATCCACCACAACCACTGGTAATTGTTCTAGTAGTTAATTCCTCTCCCCGTTAAATATTAACACCTTATTTCCAATCTGAATTTGTCCAGCCATTGGATTGTGTTATACCTTTATCTTTATTAATAAAAGCCCATTTTTAAATATTTGTTCCCGTGTAGGTACTTATAGACTATAAGTAAGTCACCTTTTAACCTTCTCTTTGTTAAACTAAATAGATTGAGCTCTTTGAGTTTACCACCATAAGGCATGTTTTCTAAACCTTTAATCATCTTTTTGGCTCTTCACTGAGAGCTTGTGTTCATCTAGTTATCCATCATAACCCCAAAATCTCTTTCAGAGTCACTGCTTCCCAGGGTAAAGTCCCCCATCATGTAAATATGGCCTGCATACTTTGTTCCTAGACAAACTCATTTACTTTTACTTGTGTTAAAACACATTGTTTGCTTGAACCTGGGTTACCAAGTGATCCAGATTGCTCTGTATTAGGGACCTGTCCTCTTCATTACTTACCACTCCTCCAATTTGTGTCATCTGACTATCTGCAAACTTTATCAGTGATGATTTTATGTTCTCTTCCATGTGATTGATAAAAATGTTAAATAGACTAAGTAAGTCCAAGAACAGTTCCCTGAGGGAACTCCAATTAATGTTTCCCTGTTCACAATTACAATCTGAGACCTAATAACCATATTTTAGTCCATGTAATGCTTTATTATGAGCTCTGCCTAAAAGACATAATTTAGTTCTATAGAGAGAGTTCCTAGTGGTGCCACTTGTTCTCCAGATTTCTTTTTGATGCTTGACTTCTCAATGTTTGTTTTGTCATTGTCTTTAAGGGGGAGCTTGGATTACATAAATAAAGAAAAACTATTGTATTAGAACAACTTTCAGGAGCAATGAGTAGGATGTGTTAAACATCTGCCTGAGCAATAAGATATATGATATACCTGAGTCTGCATATTTTACTATCAAAATATTTTTACCAAATGTACATTAAATATTAATTTATTTGTGTTGCATTTATGAATATTAAAACCAACAAATAAGCTTATACAATAATAAATGTATTTATTATGTTAAAGTAACTTAAAATAAACAAAACTTTTTATTTAAAAAATGTCAAAACTGGACACTTTGAACATTTTGAAACTTTTTTCTCAGCTTTAGTTTTGACATACTGATATTTTTCTAATGAAAAATGTATTCTTGGAAAATTCCTGGCCAGTTCTATTTGTGTGATCAATCACAGTCCACAAATATTAAATAGGGAAGGATCAGCAATAAAACAGCTTGAGAATAAATTTCAGAATTTGCAATTTATTTGGCAATTAGTTTAAAATAAAGCACAATTGGTAAAAATATTATGGGGGCGGAAGGTGTTCTGGCAATAGGACAGTGGCCATAAGGCACCAGCAGCATATCTGTCACAGTGATAAAACCTCTTTCAGATCATGATTATGGGAGTTGTAATCTCCAGATGGAGCACATGACTAAAAGATCATGTGATTGGGAATCATGTGACTGCTTGTGGCTACTATGTAAGACCAAGCTCTTGGCTTAGTCAGAGAGAGAGACTGAGACTGGCACTGTCAAGATGTGTAAGTCTTTTAGGGGTGAGTTAGGAAGAGGGCTTGGGAGAGCTGGGAAGTATTCAACCTGTATTCAACCTTGGGAGAGGCTGAAGGAAGGGCAAGGCATGAGACAAGTCATGTAGGAAATGGAGCAGGGAAAAAATGAAGCAGAGCAGAGTAGAATAGGCAACCACTGAATGTTTAGGGTCCCTGGGTTGAAACATGAAGAGTTCCCTTGCAGCCTCAAATAAAGGTAGTGGATACAAGTCCTTGTATTGACGTAGACATTGGGTCATGGGAAAGGAACTACTGAGTTTGAGAGGCTGGAGAGAACTGGCAAAGAACTCCTTAAAGGCCAGAGAAAACTGGAAGAACTGCTTCTTTAGTTGGACTCTGTCTGCAGAGAGGCAGTATTGGATAGAAGACCAACATCTTAATGCCTCGACCTCTGTGTCAGTGGATGGTGAATCTGATGGAAAAGAGAGGTGTTAACCAGTGAAGCAAGGCATACTGGAGCACAGGAACTAGGTAAGCTAACCATAGTAGAGACTTATGTGATAACATTCATTGCAGATAAGTTAATTCTCTCTAAATAGGTGTAGAGAAGAACAATGCACACTGTACACAGTGCACACAGTATGACTGCATATGGTAATTATGGCTAAAAGCAAAACTCCAGCCTTCTAGTTAGAAGAAGAGTGCAAACACAGTTTAGCCTTGCAATACCTTTAGTATGGCAGTTTTTGAATGGTATTTCCCTGTGTTTCTGAGAACCTGAACAAGTAACATGAAAATTCCTAAAAGCTCTATTATTAGTATTCTTCCACTTTGAAATCCAGCCTTGTTTCTCTCTTTTGTGTCTGTAGTTTTTATTAAAGGCATGTTCTTATAACTGGTTCCCATTTCCCAGTTATAACCACAGAGAGGAAATATTTTTTCCCCTTTGCTTTTAACTTTCTTCCAATCTTTTAATTACAAAGTATATCAATATTTTCTCACTAATAACTCTTCTTATTAGTGAGAAAATCACTAATATTGTCAGATACTAAATTCTCAAAGAACACCAGAAATACTGACTCTTTAAAAAAGAACAGGAGTACTTGTGGCACCTTAGAGACTAACAAATTTATTTGAGCATAAGCTTTCGTGGGCTACAGCCCACTTCGTCAGTTAGTCACTTAGATAGTCTCTAAGGTGCCACAAGTACTCTTGTTCTTTGTGCGGATACAGACTAACATGGCTGTTACTCTGAAACCTGACTCTTTAAAACCCCTGTTATTGAACTAACGAGCTAAGTGGATGAATGAAACAAATGTGGGATAATTCCACAAATTTCTTCTTCTTAGTAGTTCATTGATCTGATGATGACAAATTTGAGCAAATCATCTATTGTTGGTCTCATGGTGTGCCCTCTGATGGCTATACGAGCCAATTCTAGAGGTGCACATTTGGCTGCAGATGGTGCATGGGAAGTTCGCAGTCAGTGGATTGTGCACTGCTGGTGCTCTGTGACGTCGTTCGCGTGCCTCTTCTAGACACCGGCAGCAGTCTTCCTCAAAGGCGATGCGGGTATTTCTGACTGTTGTACGCCACTGTGTTCTGTCGCTGGCGGCATCCTCAAGGTCCCTGGGTTTGATACTGCTACACTGCATATTGGCTTTGATGGTGTCTTTGTAACTTTTTGTGGATGACCTATATTCCAGATGCCCTGGGAGGGCTCACCATAGAGAAGCTGGTGGGGGATTCTGTTGGTATCCATGCGGCTGACATGACCAGTCCAATGCAGTTGTGACTTCATGATCATCATTTCAATGCTTGTCATCTAGGCTCTCTCGAGGACCTCAAGATTGGGCACTTTGTCCTGCCAGCGGATCTTCATGATGTTGCGAAGGCAACGCATGTGGAATGCTTCTAGCTGCTTGATGTGACACCTATATAGTGTCCATGTTTCACACCCGTACAAAAGAGATGAAAGAACAGCAGCTCTGTACACAAGCAGTTTTGTTGACATCCGGATGTTGTGGTGGTTTAAAACTTTGACACACACATAGCCAAGTGCCTGGCTTGCTTTGGATATTCGTGCGTTGATCTCATTATCCAGTGATCCATCACTGGATATGACACTACTCAGGTATTTAAAGTTCTCCACCACTTTAAGCTGAGTGCCATCAATGGAGATACTTGGGACAGAAGCATTTGATCCAGGTACAGGTTGATGGAGAACTTCTGTCTTTCCGAGGCTGATAGTTAGTCCGAAGAGTTGTGAGGCCTCAGCAAATTTGTTGACAATGTGCTGAAGATCATTTTCAGTGTGAGCCATGAGGGCACAGTCGTTGGCAAAGAGTGCCTCAAGAAGGAGTTTCTGCACTGTCTTAGTCTTTGCATTCAGGCGACGGAGGTCAAAAAGTGAACCATCGTGCCGGTATTTCAAATATATACCTCAATTCCACAAATAATCATGGGTGAATTGCCCATCCAGTTTTGGATAATATTTATATATGAGGATACTAATGCCAGATTTAAAGAACAAATTCCATAAAACTAGAGAAGTAAACTGCAGCTAAACCAAACAAATATACCTTTCATTGTGCCCTTAAACTAACTGGAATTGGACCTCAGAGGAAAGCCAAAAGAAACAAATGCCAAAGGTGGGGAACCTCAAAGTAAAAGGCACTGAGAAGATGCTGAGGCCCAGATCCTCAGAGTTATTTCATCACCTAACTCCCTTTGATTTCAATCTGAGTTAGGTGCCTAAATACCTTTGAAGGTCTGGAACTGGACATTTTGAGCTAGGAACTGAGAGCAGGAGTTTTCCAACTAACATTATTTCACTCCAGTGGTTGCAAGGAAAGCTAGAGTGTCACATAACACAGTCTTGAACTATTCAAGGCTTTAAAAGTTATTACCAACACCTTTCTCCAGGAAATTACTGCAAAAACTTTTATACAGTCTCAGCAGCTTGCTACTTCCAAAAGCCAAGCAGCTATATTCTACATCAGGTGTAGATTGTTGTGATAAATGAAGGGGATGGGGGGCAGCCCTTGTTTATGAACACCCAGCCAGCCAGTTAGCTGTAAAATCTCTCTTGGTGGCTGTTCTCAGATTGCTTTACCTGTAAAGGGTTAACAAGTCCACAGGTAAAGGAAAAGGAGTGGGCACCTGACCAAAAGAGCCAATGGGAAGGCTAGAACTTTTAAATTTGGGAAAGAAACTTTCCCTTTGTCTGTTGTTCTCTGGGCTGCAGAGACATGGAGCAGCAGTGCTATCAGCAGAAATGCTGTGTAAGGCTTTAAACCAGGTATTATCATAATTCATCAGATCATACTTAGAACTACTTATCTGAAACTCCAAAGTGTAAGTAGATCAGAATGTTTAGCTAGATGTGATCAGGTTTATTTCTGTTTACTTTATAACACTTGTGGATCCCTGATGCTTTTGTTTGCTTGTAACCTTTAAGCTGAACACCCAAGAAAGCTATTTTGGTTGCTTAATTTTTGGAATTGCTCTCTTAAAATCTAGCAAAAGCCTAAGTTCCAAATGTATTTTCTTCCTTTTTGTTTTTAATAAAATTTACCATTTTTAAAGAAAAGGATCTGATTTTTGATGTCCTAAGAGGTTTGTGCATATGCTAATTTCCTCTGTTTTCTTTCTCAGCTCTCCCCAAAGTGTGTGTGTCGGGGAAAGGGCTTGAAGGTACCCCACAGGGAGGAATTCCCAAGTGCTCTTTCCTGGGTTCAAAGGGTACTTTTTTTGCATTTGAGTGGCGGCAGAGTTTACCAAGCCAAGGTCAGAGAAAAGCTGTAACCTTGGGAGTTTAATACAAGAATCCTTGCAGGCTCCCACCTTCTGCACTTGAGTGACAGAGTAGGGATTCACCCTTGACAATTGTGCGTGAATTTAAAGGGTAGGTCTAACTAAAGTAACTTGCAGTTGTCTAGCCAGGAATGACTGAAGCCTCTTGACCGGCTGTACAGTAGATAGCAGAGGGTATTATAGGCCAACACTAAGAATTGTGGTGCACTCATGTATCCAAAGTGCCTATCTTGTTAGGGGTGCTACGCAAATAATAAAGAACAGAATCCCAAATCAACGAGCAATGAATGGTGACTCTAAATCAGACATACTCATTAGAAATACAGGTGAGTCTCATCTTACGACGAAAACCCCATATAGTCAAAATTACATTGAGTTAAATGGTGAGCGGAATAGCCTGCACTACAGAAACAGTATTTAAATTTCTCTTTTTTTGTCTTTATCGACCGCATAAAGCTGAAATCGTGCATGTTAAATGTGCGTAAGATGCGACAGACCTGTAGCACTTTCAAAAATGTCCCTCATTGCTGGGCTGTGGTTGCTGGAAAATCTGGGTGAAATGTTTTGGGTAAATAGTTCATTTGCCAAAAAACATACAGTTTTAGGGAGACTGAAACTACTTGCAAATTCAACACTAATTTACCAAGTTTTCGCTGGAAAAAATCTTTTGAGTTAGATTCACAATGGGACTTAGATGCCATTGACACAACTGAGGAGATGGAACAGGGACTAGAAGCCACATAAGACTGCTAGCCATCAAGATGAGTCAATTTCTCTCTCTCTGGCCCAATGACTATTTATGCAAAGTAGAATGGCTTCAAGAAGAAAGATTGAGAAAGACCCGACCTGGAATAGCCTACAGTCTAACTGCTAGGGCAGGGATTGGCAACCTTTGGCATGTGGTCTGTCAGGAAAATCCGCTGGCAGGTCAGGACAGTTTGTTTACCTGCAGTGTCAGCAGGTTCAGCCAATTGCAGATCCCACTGGCCATGGTTCACCATTCCAGGCCAATGGAGGCTGCAGGAAGTGGTGCGGGCTGAGGGATGTGTTGGTCACCACTTCCCTCAACCTCCATTGGCCCGGAATGGTGAACCATGGCCAGTGGGAGCTGCAATCGGCCGAACCTGCAGATGCTTCAGGTAAACAAACCAGCCCGGCCTGCCAGCAGATTTCCCTGATGGGCTGCATGCCAAAGGTTGCCGATCCCTGAGCTAGGGTATTCTCTTGTGAGGTGGCAGACTCCAGTTCAACTCCTGGCTCTGAATCAAGTAGATTAGGGACTTGAATTTGGAGCATCCCATATGAGTGCTATAACCGTGCAGCTATAGGGAGCCAGGAGGGCATCACTACCCACCCCACCTCCTGCATTTCTGTGAATGATGTTTCAAAATTTCCTTTCTTTTTATTAAAAAGTGTTAAAATTGCCAGAAATAAAAAGGGAAGTCTCACTTCAATTTAAAGGGAACTTTTTCATTTTTGTTCCACCAGCAAAACAAATTCATTTCTGGTCCACCCAGAATGAATTCCTTTTAGATTTTTATTTATTTGGCCAGTGAGCCAAAAAAACTTTGCCCAGTTCCTGTTTCTGGCCTGCTCAGAGAAGTCATGCTGCTGCTGCTACTTCAGAGCCCTCTCCTAGAATGTGCCTGTATGCTCTTATCTATCCTTAACTACTTCTTACAATGGTATCTAAATTCTGTACATGGAGGAGAAAAAGAAAACAAAATCCTCTGTGATCTAACTGATTAGGAAGGGATATATTTAGTCCTTGGTTTTCTAAATGTAATGAGAGACACTTTACAGTCTGGATCCCTGAAGGAGCTCATTTGTATGAACTCGTAATTTGAAACTATTGATTTAAATTAACAGCAATAAAGGGCATGTAGAATCATAGAAATATAGGGGAGGAAGGGGCTCTGAGAGGTTATCAAGTCCATCCCCCCTGTCTTGAGGCAGGACCAAGTATGCCTAGACTATCCCTGACAGGTGTTTCGCTAACCTGTTCTTAAAACATCCAATGAGAGTGATTCCACAATCATGTTTGGAAGCTTATTTCAGTACTTAACTATCTTTATAGTTAGAAAGATTTTCCTAATATCTAACCTAAAACTCCCTTGCTACAGATCAAGCTGACTACTTCTTTTCCTACCTTCAGTGGACATGGAGCATAAGTGATCGCCATCCTCTTTATAACAGCTCATAATATATTTGAAGATTGTTATCAGGTCCTCTCCTCCTCAGTCCTTTTTTCTCAAGAATAAACAGGCCATTTTTTTAAACCTTTACTCAGAGATCAGGATTTCTAAAACTTTGATAACTTTTGTTGCTCACTTCTTGACTGTCTCTCCAACTTGTCCTCATCTTTCTTGAAGTGTGGTGCCCAGAACCAGACACAGTACTTCAGCTGAGGCCTCACCGGATCCAGGTAGAGTGGGACAATTACCTCCCATGTCTTACTTATTACATTTCTCTTAATACACCCCCAGAATATTAGCTTTTTTTTCTTTTTTTTGCAACTGTATCAGATTGTTGACTCCTATTGAATTTGTGATCCAGTATAACTCACAGTGTTTAGAATGGCAATGGCAACTCTACATCAACTTCATAGACTTTGAGAAGGCTTTAATAGCATTCACAGGACCAGGCTATGTCACATTCTGTGGGCATATGGAATCCTTCTCTGTATAATCAACATCATCAAAAGCTTTTATTTCAACTTTACATACAGTGAGTTCAGTTCAGGTGTGTGTAATGTCTGCAATACTCTTCAGCACTGCCATTGACTGGGTAAGGCACCATACAACAGAAGACATGCCAAGAGGCATTAAATGGACACCCTTATTGTCCCTTGAAAACCCGGACTTCGCAGATAATCTTGCTCTCCTATCACATACCCTACACCATACACACACAAAAACAACTCGACTCAACGCATTCAGCCAGCAAATTGGACTGAAAATCTACCACAATAAGACAGACATCATGATCTTTAATATTACCTCACCATCACCAGTATGGATAGAGGATCATGTTCTCACCAATGTAGAAACATTCACATACTTGGGCAGTATTAACAAGCCAGGACATCCAGAACAAAATCAATAAAGCTAGGAACACCTTCAGGAGCTTAAATACAGTCTGGAAATCGTCAAAATACATCACCGAAACCAAACTCAAGAATTATCAGAGATATGTACTTTCAACATTACTTTATAGTGCTGAATGCTAGGGAATGAGAAAGTATGACATGTCCAAACTGTCTTCATTCCATACAATCTGCCTCAGAAAAATTCTCTGTATCTTTTGATCCAGAACAATCTCAAAACCAAGACCTATTCACACAGTGCAGCCAAGAGGATATGAGCACTATAATTGCCAGGAGGCGCTGGAGACGGATTGGCCACATGCTTCGGATGGAAACTGATTCCATCACTAGAGTAGCAATAAGATGGACACCTGAAGGCAAATGAAAACGAGGCTGCCCAAAAACAATATGACGAAGAGCTGTGGAAGCCAAGCTGAAAAGCCTGGAGCACAGCTGGGAAACCATTGAAAGGCTTGCCAGAAACAGACAGGAGCTTCATTTCTGCCCTAAATGCCAGAGGCATAATGAGAACATGATGATGATGATGATAACTTACCAACTCTTTCCTGCCTATCAATTATTCTCCATTTTGTAGTTGTGCATGCAATTTAGTTTTTTACTTCTCTTCACTGAATGTCATCTGGTTGATTTCAGATCAATTCTCCAATTTGTCAAGGTCATTTTGAATTCTAATCCTATCCTCCACAGTGCAATGTTTTCTCAGTTTGGTGTCATCCACACATTTTATAAGCATACTTTCTATTCCATTATCCAAGTCATTAATTAAAATATTGAATGGTATTGGACCCAGGACAGATGCCTCTGGGACCCCATTAGATACATCTCCTGTCCATTCTGATCATGAATCATTGATAATTAGTCTTTGAGAACAGTCTTTCAACCAGTTTTGCACTCACCATATGGTAATTTCATCTAGACCACATTTCCTTAGTTTAAGAACATAAGAACGGCCATACTGGGTCAGACCAAAAGTGCATCTAGCCCAATATGTTGTCATCCAAAAGTGGCCAATGCCAGGTGCCCCCGAGGGAATGAACAGATAATTATGAAAATTTCATGTTTATGAGAATGTTGTTGCCTGATTTAGGGTGTTAATAATTTTAATTTAGAAAGTGAGGGTTTTAGACTTGCCAATCTGTTTGATCACAAGATAAAAGTTCTTATCCCGAATCAGGCACCACAGAATTTACAAAGGACCCTTGGTGGTATGACAGGAAGCTCACACTGAGACAGATATATCCTTAAAGAGTGTTTATTGAAATTAATGAAGTAGTAATTAAATGGTAATCAGAGTTACACAGTTATAATTGTATTACTGTAATGCTATTCAAAAGATGCATATGTAATATGGTATTATTTGCTACAAAGCTTTGGTTAATATATCACACCCTTCCTGGATAACCTAGTGGTAAGAGACACAGAAGCAGCCTCACTTCTGGCGGTTCACGTTCTTCAATTCTTGAGTGAGAGGTGCAGCATTTAGAAGAAGCTATTGCTAAGAGCTATCAAAGCCAACTTAGAATTTACTTAACTAACAAACTTAAAATCAAAACCTAATAAACAAAACTAAGAATAAAAGCATAGGGAAATCAAGCTTAGCCTAGTCCCCTTGGAATTTAGAAAGTTAAGAAAAACGAGAACAGCCTACTAGTAGTAGTAGTCGTAAATAGAATAGAGGTTGATCAAACCCTCTAGCAAGGTGGGTTGCCTCTTTTATAGGGCACAAGTTCCTGAAATCTTTCCTCCTATGCCCAAACTTCATTTCCTCACCCACAAAAATGTTAGGGTACACTTATTCCATAGGCTAGTATGCTTGTATGTATTGATGACATTAGATCATTCACACATGTTGTTTTTGTTCTTTAGTTATTTCAGTTCTTTTCTTGTGGTGTACCTGTTAATTCTGTGGGTACAGACTTGGAAACCCCCTATGCTATTCTTCCATTATCGATCTATCTAGGTGAAAGGTCTCAGACATATGTGTGAGTGTTGACTTGCTATCCAGATGAAAGGTCCCAAGTATAGATGTAACCTTTCTGCAGGGCCGAATTGATAGCAGCAAGGGCCGGGTTCAATACATAGGGGTCCCTTCCCTACAACATAATTCAAACCAGCTTGAGCCCCCACCCAGTGACCTGGGAAAATCTCACACACACCCCTGGGTGCCTCAAAGAGGCAATATTTCCCCTCTCACAAGCACAAAGTCTCAGTGTAGCAGAAAATGTTTAATAGCATGAGATAAATAACATAGCATTAAATTGGGAAAACACCTCAACTAGGCCATGTCCTTTTCCCTGGGCTCTTGAGCCCAGCAACCCAAAAATCACCCACAGTCCCAAAAGTCCTGCAACTCAAAAGTCTCTGTCCTGGGTCAGTGCAGCCCCAGAGTTCAAGAGTCTATCTGCAGGAGTTTCCCCCTCCTCCTGCCAGCCTGGGTAGAAAGGGGCACCTTAAGTGGTCTGGGGCTGACTGCCCTGCCTCTCCGTGGGATTCTGCTTCAGCCTTTACCACGAACTGCTCAGCTCCGCTCTGCTCTGTCAGCTGCTCTGCTCCACCAACCGTCCTGTAATCCACTCCAGCTGTCTCCGCAAACTGCTCGGCTCCGTTCGCTCTGTGGGCACTCCAACTGTCCAACAAACTGCTCCGCTCCACCAGCTGCTCTACTCTGCAACATAGCTTCAGGTTCCTCCACTAGTTAGCACAGCTCTTTAGTGATTTCAGCTCTTAGTGAGTTCAGCTCAGGAACCTGTAACTTAGATATTCTAAAGGGAATAAAAAATCAGCTCTGGTATTCAACAGTGGAGAGAGGAGGAGGTGCAATTGATGCTTCTGGCTCACACAAGGAGCCCACTCCCTTGTCTAGCGAGTGCCACTCAATTGTTGGTGAGACTCCCTGTCACAAAGCAGTTTCACAGTTCCTCATCCACACAATCAGGGTGACAACACTCCACTCCTCCTGCCTCAACAACAAAGAAACCGAGGATCTCACAGCTGCCAAAGCAACCATCCCAGGCTGCCATTGGCTATGCCAGGCGGAGTGAGTGTGCCTATGCAAACACGATCACCCCCTGAAATTCTTTTCCACACTCGCCATAATACACCACCAGATGTCAGGGTAGAGCTCATCCTGACTCTGCTTACATAGGTATGCTAAATTTGCCTTAGCTTAACATACAGATATAGCCTGTAGGTCCCTTGCATTACAGCTGAACTAACTTTAATATACATCTATAAACCTATTACAATAAACCAAATACTTAACCTATAAGAAAAGATATATCTATATATCTATATATCTATATAGATAGATATATATAGATATAGATAGATAGATAGATAGATAGATATATCTCCTAAGGCTACAATGTCATGTCTGACTATCTCAAAAGTCTTACTAAAATCAAGATATACCATGTCTACAGCTTCCCACCCCATCCCCAACTACTAAGCCAGTAACACTGTCAAAGACAGAAATTAAGTTGCTCCGGATGACTTGTTCTTGACAAATCCATGGTGGCTATTTCTTATAACCCTATTATTCTCTAGGTACTTACAAACTGACTGTGTAATAATTTGTTCCAGTATATTTCCAGATATCAAATTTAGGCTTAGGCTAACTCTTCTATAATTCCTTGGGTCCTCCCCCCCCACCTTTTAAAGTTAGATCTTTAGTATATTCGCAGATTTAGAGCCTTCTCTTCAATCCCCTTTGGTGAAAAAAATATTTTATATATGCAACAAATCACATAGCTGACACACTTACTCATATCTTTAGATGCTTCTGCCTTCCAACATACATTACTTCTGTCTTATCTGAATTGAGTCAGTCCGTTTGCTATTATAAAGTTCTCAAAGAGTGGTGTCAAACTAAGATTTAAATTAAAATATCTCTGGAATAGTCACAAATGCTTTTAAATTGTTTCCTTTATGGATTCCATTATGTGAACATGCTTGAAAACTTAATAGAATTTCATCCTATATCTCAAAGATAAAGACACAGATGAGAGGAAATTGAATATGGCACATAAAACAACAGCTAATAGCTAATAGTTTAATAATTACAGGGCATAGAGAATTGGTTACTTTCCCTGTTCTTGACCTGTGTGAGAATATGACTTGTCCAGTTTCCATCTAAGAAAATCTTAATATGATTAGTAAAGTGTCTCTCTGTGTGTGTGTATATATATATATACACACACAGATACTTGATATATATATATATATCTTTTCTCTTGTCTCAGTGCTGTGTGACTCTTGACATGAGCAGTTATTATGTATGGAATTTGATTTTTTCTTGTGGCTTTTCCAGCTTTTAGAGACCGTATAGAGATAAACATAAAAATGCTGATAAATAAGAAAATGTGCAGAACCTCCCCCCACTTTCTTTTTGGCTAATTTATAGGAACTTGACTTGCCACAAACAATTTTATAATTTTGACTGCTTGGTGAATGTTGCATTCCTTCCCCTTCCCTGTATCAGTCTCTTGGCAGGCAATTTCTTTGGGATGGGGATAATGCATCTTTTTGTCCCTGGAATGAGTCAAAGAGTAAAATATTACTTGGTGTGGGTACAGGTGGCAGATATCGGCAATAACAGGACACCTCTCTTTCTATGCTAGTACACTATTTTTGATCAGTAGAGATACTCAAGGTCATATCCTCTGCCTCGAATGCAGCAAGGCTTTCCTGATGCGGGTTCCTTCAGTCTGGAACACATTGTACATCCATAGTGCACCAGAGACTGGTTTGGAGACTTATGGGTTTTCCTTCTTCCTACCCGGTCAGGACAGTTGAGTGGATAGGAATGTGGGGTGAGAGAATCTGAAAATAGAAATAGAGGAGGGTTTTAACTTTTTGTTTTGAAGATTAGTGTATAGATGAATCATGTTAATATTGTGTTTTTAATGTACTAGGCCCAGTAGGAACAGTGTGGTGTCATGCCATGCCAGCAGGAAATCTAGGAATTACTGATCAGGACTTGTAGCGGCACCACTATAGCACTAAGTGGAGATGCTACCTAAGCCAACAGGAGAGCTTTTTCTCTCTACATAGAGGCAGTAGCTGTGTTGATGAAAGAAGCCCTCCTGTCGACATAGCACTCTCTACACCAAGGGTTAGGTTGGTATAACTACATAGCTCAGGGGTGTGGTATGAAATTTCACTAGTCACTTTTTAAACTGAAATTGCATTAATTCATAAAATCTAATAGGGGTGTGTACAGATTCTCTGATGCAGACTATTGAAGAGCTACAAATGGATATGCTAAGCAAAAATGAGAAGATATAATGATATTTTGGAACCATGATATTCAAGAATGGCGATCCCTCTGAGTATTGACCAAAACCATTGTGAACATTGACTCTGGATCCTCTATTATAACTGGCCTGTTGCAAGCCAGTGAATATCAGGGAAACCCTGATCTCCTGTTCATGCATATAAATTTTGTTTCCAAAATAGTCAGGTAGTTTAATAAAGGTGAATTGTTTATTTTAATAAGACAAAAATACACTTCATTTGTCTTTTGGTTGGAAATTTCGTTAGGAAAAAACAGAGGAATACACTTAGAGAGCCAGTTCGAATTTTTCTTCATCATCAAAACATGGTGAAACTTGACAGAAAAGGGAGGAGCTGAAGCTCTCACTTGCTCATCATCCTCATCCTCATCAAACAATAACCAACTCATGTTATCAGAGTGCACTGGAGGAGATGAGATAACAGCTTAGCTTCTGGCCAAACACGTGAGTTTATGGCACTTCAGCTACATTTTAATGCCACAAAAATGGTAGGTTGTGGTTAGTCACTAGAGTTGCAAGATTTCAGGTTCTGTTGCAAACACAATTCTAAATGTAGTGAACTTTACTTTGCTCTGTGTTTGTACAACACCTAGCAAAATAGGGTTCTGGTCCTTGAGTAGGACTTTTGCATGCTACGATAATACACATTTAAGACATAAATCTAGGATAACAACCTGGGGAGGAGAGGCATGTTAAGTACAACTACTAGCTGTTAAAACCAAACTTAATTTTATACATTATTTTAAGGCAAGGATTTTTCCATCAAGAGAAGTCAATGGTCTTGAACTAATAGACATAGTCTTGAATCAGTCGGGTAACTGAGTCGTGTCTATTGACAGTTTACAAGATATGACTGTGATAACATTATGAATACAGAAGTGAAATTCTTGGGAGTACAAGAGGAGTTTTGTCTTGTTGTTTCATGTCATGTGCACATATCCAATTTGGTCACTGATGATGCTGTAATGTCATTACAAGAAGCTGTAACTCTTGCTGGTGAATATAGTTTTTGCTATCCTGAAAGATCTTGTGACTTCAGCAGTGAAACCACTGGCTTGGTAATACACATTGCCTATTTGTATGCCTAAATTAGGCACACAAATAGCCAATGCAAATATATGCTACCAAATGTGTGTATTTAACTTCGAAAACCTGACCATAGATAGTCATGTCTACCTCATTATATCTTATCTAGCACTGTATCTTGATCTTCCTTTATAACTTTTTTTAACTTAGCATCACCAATCTAAAAGTTAATTTATACAAAATTTGCTTTACTGTGAAGCCATTATTAAATTGTTTCTTATATTGTGCTTTGGCCTTATGAAGAATGCTCGGCTAATATCTATAGATTTTTCTCTGGCTCTTATCACAGTGCCAGCAGAATGGCTCACCCACATAATCGAATGGCTTCCCACCATTTATGTGAGATAAGGAAGTATTATCTATCTTAGAAATGAGGAATTGAGGCACAAAAAGTGATGGAGCAAGACTGAGCTTCTGTGCTTGCTCTTGTTCAAGGAGCATATTCATGACATAACGAGGGACCCTCAGAAGGGATTGTGTTGCGGTGTCTGCTTGCTCTTGCAGGAGAAGTAATTTGCAACACCCCCTTACATGGTGTAGTTTATTTCCATCCCAGTGTCTCTTTCTGACCCAATTAGGGAGCAGAGGAAGAGCCATGACTCCCTCCCTGCCTACTTACTCACAGGAGCATAGAGTGGGAGTATTCCCTACACTATTGTCCCTAGGCCCAGACAGAAGATGGCTACAGGGCATAGGTATTTTACTCCACACTGTTCCCTACACCGCTACATTGACAATTGTGTGAGTTAGCCTTAAGGAACTTACCCCAAATCCTATAGGAATCATTGGTTAAGGTTCTATAGTAGGACTCTATTCATGACTCTTCCACATTCTTTTCTTTTATATATAATCCTTTTTGACTGAACTGTGTGTCAAAGAAACTTAGTCAGGACACACTTAATTTTAGTCACTTTTATTGATTTCTTTAATTGACATATACAAAGAGAATCTAACAAACAGACACAAATCAAATAGACAATAGAAATTAATGTAACATGCAGAAATCATTAGGCATGAGTATATGAAATGGAGTCTTAATGGAGTCTGAAAGATACTGATTATAAAAGAGTAATGGCTCTATCCAAATAAATCTAAAGTACAAAATATATTAAAATAAAAATTAATGAAAATGAAATACAATCCAATCTACAATAGCTATTATGAGAAACTATTTATGAAATGTATTTTTCTAGGAACTGTAAATGAATCTAATAAATAATCATTTAGATGAATAAAAGAAAGTATATAATCACTTGTGGAATAACCAGTGTTTGAATTTATCACATAGACCCTTTATGTATGTTCTGGGAAATGTTCATCAACCAAATTAAGCAGAGGGCATTTGAGACCAGGTGTGTAATGAAAGATACACAGGTCCCCAGAATACACTAGAAAATATACACCAATAGGCAAACAGTGTTTCAATAAGGGGAAGCAGGTAGCTAAGGGTCCAATCCAGGAGAGCATGCCATGACTATATTAAACTGTGTGTAATGGGATATAGTTATTGCCAAACCACCACTTATCATCAAAGAAGGTGGCAGCAGCGATCTGCAACCAAGTCTCTGGGTGGAGACCAGTATAGCTGCTTAAAATTTTCCAAATACTGAGAGGGTTTTTTCTGGTAAGTGTCCTTCCCCCCCAAGAAAAAACCTCTCAAATTCAAAATGCTTGCACAACTCTTTTCAAGATTTTGGCCAGCTATAGAGGTGAGAGTTGTTTTTTCCCCCTCAAAACATCAGGACATTTTAGAACAATTTTGCAGCATTTTCTACCAGTTCTAATTACCAGTGTAGGATAGCATGGTGTAAGCTGGCAGATAGCAAAAAAAGGCCATGTAGACAAAAAAGAAAAAACAGTCAAAAAAGAAACACACATCTCACAGAAACATAGTACAAGTAGATCAGAGGAGACTGCTGCATCACCATGAAGTTGTCCTATTGATTATATGATGCAGGATTTTCAGGTTCAAAGTCTATCACTACTCTGGCACACATCAAGCTGATATTTGGCATGGAATTCCTGTTTTCTGAGTATCTACTGCACCATCCAAATGTTGGTACAGATAGCTGGAACTGACTCTACTTTGTATGACATGATCCAAAGTTGCCCTCCATAAGCAGCTCTTAGTGAGCCACAGTGCATCTATCAAGACCTCTTCTGCTGTCTTGTCCCACACCTGTTCTCTCTGCATTAGTTGCCAAATATGTATGCCAGCTCTCTAGGAGCCTGGCTAACACCATGGAGACAGGGATGTGCATAGAGAGGAGTGTATAAAGGAGTGTGGGGTACTTTACTTGGAACATTCACTGGGGTAAATCATATGAGCACTCTCCTAGGGGACAGTGGAATGCAGCCCATATTTATTACATGATATCACTTCCACATATAGCACAAAGATGTGATAAACTTATTTATTCACCTTTGACTGCTCCCTGTCCATTGTTCTCTCAAGACTTAATGTTCTAAAACACTGAGCACCATCAACTAGTCATTTTTAAAAATCAAATTACCACAGAAATGTTTCCTCCTCCCAAAAGAAGAACTAGTGCACTTTATCGGCTGCCCCCAACACAATTCACTTACCCAATGCCCAGTAAGAGTAATTTCTGAGCCAATAATATGTTGTCCATACACACAAAAATCATGTAGCTTCAAAGTCTAATGTTCTATAGTCCCTAAGTATAAACATATTAGAAAGATCCCATTGATTAATCATGTCATCAGCAATTAGATGTCTCCACCTATACCTCCGCAGTCTAAATTATATTCTAAACTAAATTTTGTGGAGCATCATGTTTGCTCTAGCATCTCTAAAGGAGTTTGTGCATAATTCTTAGCATCCTTCTAATGTTTAAGAGTGAAGTATTCCAAATGTTCTAAGTTAACTAAGAAAAAAATAAAATACTAGTTCTGGGCACAGGACAACTTAGCCAGAAGGACCCAGAAACATCTGGAACAGAGTCTGAGAGTTATTACATATGCTCAGTAGCTCTTTCTGAATCTGTGTAGGAAATTTTCATTGATAACCCTCCTTCACACTCTGAGAGCTGAGGCAATCACAGCACAAGGTGGGAAAAGGTTATAACTATTGTAGTTAAAGACAGCCCTATCGACTCAGTGGCTGATTGATGCAAGCCAAGTGGTGTGTCTGTGGAGAGGGCTGGATCACAATCCCTGTACCTCTTTAGATACAATTTAGTGCTATTCTAGCTTTATTTGCTAGGGAAGCCCTCCATGAGGATCAGTGCCATTCCTAGGGGGGTGAGAGGCCTGGTGTGGAGGAGATGAATACATCACTTCTGGGACTGATTATGCTTGCCAATTGCATTGGCCTGTTGGGCCCCCCAAAGCGCCGGGCCCAGAGTGTTCACCTCGATTCACTGTACCCTAGGGACAGCTCTGATTAGGATAATACTTAGTCCACTAAAGTGTGTTTTATGCATCTAGAGGGAGAGCTGGAGTGGGGACCATTTGTTGACAACACACTACATAATATAGCCATGCCACAAGGACTGAAAAATAATCTCTGAGAAAAGATAAGAAGGAAATGTTTTTTCATATGTGCTAAGGTCTAGAAAATGTTATGTTGAAACCTTATATTGGAATGTTTGTAACAGAAATAATAGGAGAGAAGGCTGCATAAGGAACACCAGTAGATTTACTGTTTAATAGCTTTTGTTTAGAAGATGTTCTCAGGATAAAATATTGTTAAGAACTTTTGGAATCACATTTACAATGTGTTTTGTGTGCATTAAATCTTAGTAAAACAAAGAAAACAGGTGGTGCTCTCTCTTTGAAATTGGCTGGGAACTATTAACATCCATTTACCAGGGATTTACATGCAGTTAGTGGTGCTGGAACACTTGTAATAGTGGGGTGCTGAAAGCCAGCCCCCTGACCTCTGTCTGCCCCCGCCCCATAGAGCTGGGGCTGGGAGCAGGGCTGTGTCTCTGGGAGGGGATGACCTGGACAGCGGTAAAGGTGCCAAGGCTCAGGCCACAGTTGGGGGCAGGCATGCATCCAATAGCCGGAACCTCGCAAGCGGAGCCAGCAAAAGAGCCCCAGGCATGGGGCCAGCAGCCAGAATATATTTTCATTGGACATATTCCTGGAGGTTTCATCACATGACAATGTTTATTTAAAGATTAATGTTTAATTCCTGAAGATTACAGGACAATTCTGGAAGGTTGGCAACCCTAAGCAGAACCCCAGGCATGGGGCTGCAGCCAGAACCCTGGGCGCAGGGCTGGCAGCAGAGCCCTGGGGCTGGGGGTCAGCATCTGGGACCCCAGGCGCAGGCCAGCAGCTGGAAACCCAGGCGTGGGCCTGGCAGCAGAGTTCCATGTACAAAATGGGGATGCCGCACCACCCCTTGCACGCCTAGTTCCCATGCCTATGCATGCAATAACCCTGAGATTTAACTGTACAATGCTTTTAAAAAAGAAAAAAGTTCTGAAAAGACAGAACTCGGTCTTGTGCTTCAACAAAGCATTAAACTGAGGTGCAGGAAAAAGCAGAGTAAAGAGTTAGGCAGAGTATTGCCTGAGCATCCCCTGCCCCCGTTACACAAGGACCTTAGGACTTGTGCTTAAAGCAATACCTTCACCTATTAGTGGATGTCTTACATTTACCATTAGGTGAACATTCTAAACATTCACTGTTAAATTATCTCTCTGTGCTAGAAAGAACTTCTGTAATTTAATTTTAAATCTTCCATTCTTCCCAAACCATTCCAAAGGGAAAACTATACCTGCCAGGCAGTGAGAAGATACTTGTCCCTAGTCATCTTCAATAAATAACCACACACATAGGAAAATTGCTTTTTGTAGATCGCTGACATGTAGGAAAGTGATTAATTTAGAAATAGAGTGTAATTAGAAATGCCTAATTTAAATGTGTGCCTGTTCTCTTTCCAGAACAAGTGCATTATATAGCTGAGTATAAAAGTATAAAAATGAAGCGGAGGGGGAGTGCTCATCTGTCTCTGTCTTTGGTTTCTATTTCAGAGGTGCTTAACTCTGGTGAAATAGCCCTTCTAGAAATATATCTGGTTTCTAAGACTGTTTCCCCAGGTTGTCTAACATCGACTTGCAGGGCATGTTGCGTTGTTCTTGCACTGTCTCATAAGGGAGTTTAAGCTGACCTTCTGATTTCTATTTGTCAATAACTTGCCAATAGCTTAGAATGCATCTGCTTAATGAGTATCCTTACAGAGAAGTTTGAGGAAAGCTAAGTTGCCAGATGGCCAGTTAACTTAAAAGCTGTCTCTGTCTGATGGAGGCCAAGAACTAGCAAAACAAAGGGAAGGATTGTCCCCACTGAATACACAAGCAGATGCAGGACAAGCAAAACAGAAGCCCTTTCCAAAAGAAGAACACTAAGGTCAGATACGAGAAAAACTGACACTAGAACAATTAGTGAACAGAACAATGGGGCCATTGGTGGTGGCTTTGTCAGATATAATATAAGTGACAGTTTCCATCTCCTGACCTACATGAGTACGGTGCTAACAATAGCTGTTACTGAATTTTTTGTTATCTGGGAATTTGTGGAGGTTATTTCTTGGTTTTTATCACTGATTGGAATGTATACGATATCCTAGACAACAATGTATACAAACAGGAAATTGGAGCTAACTGTTAGGGCACTACATTTTGGGTACCATTGTTAAGCCTGCATTCTAGAACTGGAAATCAGATTCACTGGGGTCTGCATCAGTTTAATACAGTTAAAGCTGTTTGTCTAGCCTGTTCTTGAAAACCTCCAATGATGGGGATTCCACAACCTCTCTTGGCAATCTATGGCAGTATTTAATTAGCCCAGTTATAAAGTTTTTCCAAATATCTAACCTAAATCTCCTTTGCTGCAGATTAAGCCAATCACTTCTTGTCCTATTTTCAGTGGACATGGAGAACAATTGGTCACTGTCCTCTTTAAGAGTCCTTAACATATTTGAAGACTGTTATCAGGTCCCCCCCTCAGTCTTCTTTTCTTAAGACAAAAGATGGCCAGTTTCTTTAACCTTTCTTCATAGGTCAGGTTTTCTAAAGCTTCCATCATTTTTGTTGTTCTCCTCTGGACTTTCTGCAGTGTGTCCACATCATACATACAGTGTGGCACCCAGAACTGGACAGTGTATTCCCAGGTGGGCCTCATCAGTGCTGAGTAGAGCAGGATAATTACCTCCTGTGTCTTAAGTATGACACAGATGAACAAGATTTATATCCATAAGGTATCTTAAAGGATATATGCTTATTTATTTTAGATTTACATAGGTGTTTCCAAAGCACTGATTCCCATAGTATCCAAGTACCTTATGAATTTAGATGATATCTCAAAGAAGTGTTATTAAGAGAAAATATTATCCCTATTCTACAGACAAAGGCTGAAATCCTCATCCCTTGCTTTAACCCTGTACACGCAGGTGAAACAGTGGAACACATTAAGTAGCTCTGAAATCCCTGGTTGCCACCAAAGGAGGATTACCCATTGTAGATATGGTGGTAGGCAGCTTAAGAATGCCCTTTGAGGTGGTCCTCATTAACCATGCTGGTGATAGAGCTGGTGGTGAGAGGGGTGGGACCAAAGCATAAAATGCTTTGAAGAGCCAAGGCAGTGCTGTAGTACATACGTAGCTAGGGAGCGTGATGTAGCTTAGGCCCCTGGAACTGCTTAAGACTTAGCTATGCTGGCAAAATTTTGTAGCTTAAACATTTTCAGCTAAGAGTATCAAGAATCACACCCTCTAACCAACACAGCTGTGCTAGAAAAACCCTCAGTGCAGATGCAGCTGCACCAACAGAAGAGGGCTTCTGAAAGCATAGCTAATGGTGTTCACAGAGATGGATTACCTGTTCCAGCAGAAATACTCCTATTGGCACACACTATGTCTGTACTAGATGGCTTTGCTGATATAGCAAAATAAAGTTTATTAATAGTGACCTAGCCTTAGGTCACTGTGCAAAAATCAAAGTAAAACTAAATCTAAAATTTTTAAAATGTTACCTTATAAATAAAGATTGTAAAGGACAAAGAGTATTAAACTCTATATGATCACTATACAACTTGTCTTTTTCTTGTTTTAGCAGTGGCCCATGCAAATAGAGCAACCACTCAGATCAGATACATTGTCAGTTTCAAACAATATTCTATTTTTGGAGAGGTCATAGGAAAAGGCATCTGGGACAAAAACATGGAAAGCCATTTTGACGTCCAGTGTCAATACAGATTACAACATAATAAATAAAGTGGTAGGTCTTCCATCTGCCCTAAGCCACCTGGACAGAGGTGGTTACATTTCTCAATGTCAGTATATAGCCTTTGAAGTAAACCATCTGCATGGATTGAAAACAGAGAGCTGTAAAGGCCCTCCTGCCATGTTATTATAAGAACTATCTAAATATCTGGCATGCTCGTGAGTCTTTTTAACAAGGGGAAACCAAGGTGATGTATTTAAAATAGAAACAACTGCCAAATTCAGTTGCTTATTAATATCTTCTATTCTCAGCTTTATTATGGATTTCATATTTTAAAATTTTAATAATTTCCAATTCTGAGAAACCTATAAAATGCAAAGAGTTCTGAATATACTTTAACTGAGGAAATGTAAGTGAAAAAGTATAAGTTTGGCAAATGCTGTCAGTGCATACTATCACTATGAAGCCAAAAATTTATATTACTATATTGCACTTTGGCAGAATGGAGATCATACCTGTCTCGACTCTAAAAGCAGTTAGGATATTATGTGGGAAGTAAAAAATCTTCCTAAGAAATTTGTTTTGAATCACTTGCACTCCCATGGGGTCATTCAATCCTCATAGTTCTGTGCTGTACAAAATCTGAGCGCATACTTTGGTCTCAAACGCTCAAAGGGCTGGTACAATTAAGTGGTCTCCCATGAGTCCAGGTAAAAAGTAATACAGCTTGCACTGAATTTTATTACCTAAATATGATTATCCCACAAACCATTTTCTATGAACTAGATTCTCAGGAAGGGGAAAGGACTAATTTGTTCAATATCTTGCCTACTGATAAAAAGAACAGGAGTACCATGCATGGCACCTTAGAGACTAACAAATTTATTTGAGCATAAGTTTTCGTGGGCTACAGCCCACTTCATTAGATGCATGCAGTCGGAAATACAGTAGGAAGATATATATATATATATACACACACACAGAACATGAAATGATGGGTGTTATCATACACACACTAACCAGAGTGATCAGTTAAGGTGAGCTATTATCAGCAGGAGAGAAAAAAAAATTGTAGTGGTAATCAAAATGGTCCATTTGCAACAGTTGACAAGAAGGTGTGAGGAACAGTATGGGGGGCAAATAAACATGGGGAAATAGTATCAGAGGGGTAGCCGTGTTAATCTGGATCTGTAAAAGCAGCAAAGAATCTTGTGGCACCTTATAGACTAACAGACGTTTTGGATGCATGTTTTCACCCACGAAAGCTCATGCTCCAAAACGTCTGTTAGTCTATAAGGTTCCACAGGATTCTTTGCTGCTTTTACATGGGGAAATAGTTTTACTTTGTGTAATGACCCATCCACTCCCAGTCTTTATTCAAGCCTAATTTAATGGTGTCCATTTTGAAAATTAATTCCAATTCAGCAGTCTCTCGTTGAAGTCTGTTTTTGAAGTTTTTTTGTGGTAATATTGTGACTTTTAGGTCTGTAAGAGAGCGAACAGGGAGATTGAAGTGTTCTTTGACTGGTTTTTGAATGTTATAATTCTTTATGTCTGATTTGTGTCCATTTATTCTTTTACGTAGAGACTGTTCGGTTTGGCCAATGTATATGGCAGAGGGACATTGCTGGCACATGATGGCTTATATCACATTGGTATATGTGCAGGTGAACGAGCTTCTGATAGTGTGGCTGATGTGATTAGGTCCTATGTGAAGAGTCTGTCCTATCTTGGGGCCTCTCCTTCTTCCCCTCCATCCCCACGAATATAATACAGTTCTGTGGTGACCTAGAGTCCTATTTTTGATGTCTCTGACTCAAGGAATATTTCCAACACACCTCTGAACAACATACTAACACACAGAGACCTTTCTACCAACACCTCAAAAAGAAGGATTCTGGGTGGACTCCTCCAGAAGGTCGAAGAAACAGACTGGACTTCTACATAGAGTGCTTCTGCCGATGTGCACGGGCTGAAATTGTGGAAAAGCAGCATCGCTTGCCCCATAACCTCAGCCATGCAGAACATGGTGCCATCCACAGCCTCAGAAACAAGTCTGACATAATAGTCAAAAAGGCTGACAAAGGACGTGCTGTTGTCATCATGAATAGGTTGGAATATGAACAAGAGGCTGCTAGGCAGCTCTCCAACACCACATTCTACAAGCCATTACCCTCTTACATAAGCCTCAGGAAACTACACCATCTGCTCAAGAAACTTCCTGAAAAAACCCAAGCGGAAATCCACACATACACACCCCTAGAAACCTGAGCAGGGGTATTCTATCTGCTATCCAAGATCCATAAACCTGGAAATCCTAGATGCCCCATTATCTCAGGCATTGGCACCCTGACAGCAGGATAGTCTGGCTATGTAGACTCTCTCCCCAGGCCCTATGCTACCAGCACTCCTAGCTGTCTTCAAGACACCAATGACTTCCTGAGGAAACTACAATCCATTGGTGATCATCCTAAAAACACCATCTTAGCCACTATGGATGTAGAAGCTCTCTACACCAACATTCCACGCAAAGATGGACTACAAGCCATCAGGAGCAGTATCCCCGATAATGTCACGGCAAACCTGGGGGCAGAACTTTGTGACTTTGTCCTCACTCACAACTATTTCACATTTGGGGACAACGTATACCTTCAAATCAGCAGCACTGCTATGGATACACGCATTGCCCCACAGTATGCCAACATTTTTATGGCTGACTTAGAACAATGCTTCCTCAGCTCTCATACCCTAACGTCCCTGCTCTATTTGTGCTACATTGATGACATCTTCATCATCTGGACCCCTGGAAAAGAAGCCCTTGAGGAAATCCACCATGATTTCAACAATTTCGACCCCATCATCAACCTCAGCCTGGACCAGTCCACACAAGAGACCCACTTCCTGGACACTACAGTGCTAATAAGCAATGGTCACATAAACACCACCCTATACCAGAAACCTACTGACTGCTATACTTATCTGCATGCCTCCAGCTTTCATCCAGACCACACGATCCATTGTCTACAGCCAAGCTCTGCAATACAATCGCATTTGCTCCAACTCATCAGACAGAGACAAACACCTACAAGATCTCTATCAAGCCTTCTTACAACTACAGTACCCACCTGCTGAAGTGAAGAAACAGATTGACAGAACCAGAAGAGTACCCAGAAGTCACTGACTACAGGAAAGACCCAACAAAGAAAGTAACAGAATGCCACTAGCCGTCACCTTCAGCCCCCAACTAAAACCTCTCCAGCGCATCATCAAGGATCTACAACCTATCCTGAAGGATGATCCCTCACTCTCACAGATCTTGGGGGACAGGCCAGTCCTTGCTTACAGACAGCCCCCTAACCTGAAGCAAATACTTACTAGCAACCACACACCACACAACAAAACACTAATCCAGGAACCTATCCTTGCAACAAAGCCCGTTGCCAACTCTGTCCACATATCTATTCAGGGGACACCGTCATAGGACCTAATCACATTGACCACATTATCAGAGGCTCATTCACCTGCACATCTACCAATGTGATATGTGCCAGCAATGTCCCTCTGTCATGTACATTGGCCAAACCGAACAGTCTCTACGTAAAAGAATAAATGGACACAAATCAGACATAAAGAATTATAACATTCAAAAACCAGTCGGAGAACACTTCAATCTCACTGTTCACTCAATTACAGACCTAAAAGTCGCAATATTACAACAAAAAAACTTCAGAAACAGACTCCAGTGAGAGACTGCTGAATTGGAATTAATTTTCAAAATGGACACCATTAAATTAGGCTTGAATAAAGACTGGGAGTGGATGGGTCATTACATAAAATAAAACTATTTCCCCATGTTTATTCCCTCCACCACTGTTACTCACACCTTCTTGTCAACTGTTGCAAATGGACCATTTTGATTACCACTACAAAAAGTTTTTTCTCCAAGCTACTTTATTTGTGTCCGTCTTCACTGAGATTAGTTTTTCTCAAACTGCCTTAATTCTATATTTTAACTATACACTTGAATGTGAACATTTTGGAACTTTATACTTAAAGAAAATCCATTAGGTTTAAATCTTGAATTTGTGTTTGCTATTTGATTATACCATTTCCAGCCATTTGTTTTTCACAGACAGGAATAACTGAGGTTGCATCTAATGCAAAGCTCACTCTTGGCCACTTCAATACCTAGGCAATTCTTCTTTTATAAGGTGACCATACATCCGATTTTGGCCGGAAGAGTCCCCTTTTTAGGCTCTGTCCCGGCCATTCCAACTGATCATCAGTTGATAAGAGAAAATTGGACAAATGCACAGTTTTGCCAAAAAAGTGGGTTGGGAACTTAGCAGAGCACAGAGGAACATGTGGAGGAGGGGCAAGTGGCAATGCCAGCCCTGTAGTGGAGGGAGGGCTAGAGGGAGCAGCTCGGGTTGACCTGCCCCACATGCAGGGGGGAGAAGGGACCCTTGGGCAGCCTAGCATGCGGGTGGGTGTTAGTGGGCCTCAGATGGTGGGAGGTGGGGCTCAGACCACCAGATCCACTTGCACAGGTAGTGGGGGGCCTTAGATGACCAGCCCCATGTGCAGGGGGGAAGGGGTTGGGGGATCATGAGTAAGCATTGGGGGGCTTGGGCTGGCCCTTGGTGCTGGTGGGGAGGGAGATCTCAGGCCAGCCCCATGCAGGTGGGAGGCAGGGAAGGCTTGGACCGGCCCTGCACTGGGAGGCTTGGGTCAGCCTTGGGGTGCCCAATTTTCCCTTTGGGAAAATATAGTCAACCTATTCTCATCAGTCCAAAGGTTTCCCATGAAACTGAAAACTTGCTCCATAAATGCATTACTGCCTGGCACTGAAAACACATGCTGAACAATTTTCAAGACATTTGGGGCTTCCACTTTCCTGAAAAATGCACGCCACTTATCAGTAGGTCTGGTGAGACTGTCAGCTTCCATTAAAGCCAGGGCAGTGACATATAAGAGACAAATCATCCCTGTACAAAACAGTAACAGCATTCCATTTCAAAAGGTCTTGCAGCTTCATTAAGTCATCAAATGTTGGCACTTTCTTAAAAGTTTATGCATGAAAAGGACTTAAATGGAGAGTCTTTGAAAGAAAACCATTTCTCCAGATAAGTGACTGCTCGATTGTACATAGTCTTTGCTTCATTCTGAACTTTTCCCGAGCTTCTCTTGATAAGTGTGGCAAAGCTCTGTTCACCTGGTAACTGAAAAAATCATCCTTTATTCTGTCAGTCAGCTGGCTTCTGACATCCAACATCAGATTGAAAAGTACTGTGGTATTCGTAGAATTATTTTAAAGAATGGAGATTGACTTCTGAAAAATGGCCATGACCAGAATGCACAAAATAAATGTAGCACTCAGGAAGTGTCAGCTTGTCACTTAACTCATGCTCCTGATCTTCAATGAATCTCCAAATCGGCCTGTCACAGTCCGATTTTCCAAGCTCCGAGAAGTACACCTTGATAGCTTGCCAGTTCAACAGAAAGCCTTCAACTGCAGTAAAGACGCTTAACCAGCGAGTTGGCATATGCAAAAGCACTTTCTGATAGTCTTACTCCACATATTCAGAGCAGGATTTCAGAAATTCTACTTTTTTTGCACTGCATGAAAACGCACTGAAAATCTTTAAAACCAAACCTTCCATGTCAAAGCAGAGGGCTTTCATGCAGTGTTCTGCTGCATTGTGTAATACGTGACAGTTTCAGTTAGCTTAGATCATCAGTGGTTGAACAGCTTTCAATTTAACAAACACAGAGCAGTTCTTACCATAATTCACAGATGCGTTATCAGCTCCATAAGAATTGACATTTTTCAGGTCCAAGTCAAGCTCATTTATGACATTAATTATAACTCCTAAAATCGATTCCAATGTCTGATCTGGTTCTTCATAAAAATCCAAAAGGACATTGTTTATGCCTCTTTTGATGTCAAAAGAACGAGCAGCCAAAAGGAAAAAAACTTCCCCTTCCTTTATTTGAAGCATCAATAACAACTGCATAGGAAGAACTGGTTTCTTTTAGCTTTTTGACTGCTGTTTCCACAGAAAATGTCCCAAACACATTCTCAACTAGACTTTCGATCTTTGTTATTCCCAGCTTCATTTTATTTGCCACAGCAGAATCAGCATGTAGCAGTGTAGCTAATTTGCTGCCACAGTCCATTGACAAAATCTGTAGTTGTGCTTCACTCCATGAAAGACATAGGCCAATTCACTTGCAGCCACAGTGTCATCTTTAACTGTGTTTCCCTGTAAGAAAAACTATTGATATGCATGCATTGTGTTTTGCACTCTGAACTTCTGTTTGGTGTTTTTTTCCAGTGAATGTTTCCAAATAGTATCGATGCCATTATATTTCACCATAAAGACACTCTAACAAATTGTGCAACGAGTGTTTGTTTTATCAGCACATTTCGCCAGCCAGTCTTTGTAGTGGTGGGCAACCTGTGGCCCGTGTGCGGCCCATCAGGGTAATCTGATTGTGGGCCGTGAAACATTTTCTGAGATTGACTGTCTGCAGGCATGGCCCCCTGCAGCTCCCAGTGGTTCGTTTCCGGCCAATGGAGCTGCAGGAAGCAGCTTGTATTTGCCATGAAGTGCTGAAATGTCATTTCATTAGGGTTACAAAAAATATCTGAAACAAAATGCAAAGCTCAAAAGTCAGCCCAGATTTGTCTGGAGGTTTTTAAACCTTTCAGAAAACCTTGGCTAATTTGTGTTTTGTTGAAATCAAGTAAATTTTTGCAGTTTCACACAAATATGGCAAAGAACCTAGTGAAACTGTGGTTTTTGTATGAAAATTGGGGTTGTGTAGCAAAATTTTCACATTTAAACCCACACAGCCTGAACATGGAGAATATATTCACTTGAACCCCAGTGAAGTGAATTGTATACAGTTGGTTCATGTTTAATCCTTTAGAATTGCTATTGTAAAGCAATAAATATTATGAAATACTTTAAGAAGGTTATTTAGTAGCATGCCCACAAAGAGGAGGGGATGTTCATCTTTGGAGTGTTATTCTTAAAGTCAACACTAAAGTGCAGTGGAAGAAGAACCAAGTAGCACTGTTCTTGGTTAGTAGAAATATCCCATCAGGTGTTTATCCCTAGATAGATCAATATTCTATTTCATGCATTAAAAGTAGCACTATAGCAAAAATATTTGTTTATTTTTCAGAAAAGAAGTATCCTGCAGTTTTATTTCAAAAAAGTAGAAGAAGAAGAACTTCCAGACCAACCACCCCAATGCGTTGTTAGTATGACCATTTAAAGAAATCTGTGCTTCTGATCTGATTCCTGAAGAATGGCACCAACCCGCCCGAGCTCTGGAATATCTACAAATGCTGGGAAGAGAAGTCATCAGGGGTTACATACAGACCACTCACTGCTTGGTATCCTCTTATTCTGAGTATTACTTGCACAAATCTGTGTTAGAAATGGAGGAGAGTAGGGGTTGTGGTGGGGGAGGGTTGTGTAATTAATTCATATTTCACTGTTTCTCAAAAAAATGCCACTCACAGTGACTATGGTATTTTGTGAGCTTCTAAGAATAATTTCTAAAAGTTTTGTAGAAATCCATTATTTCTGATTTAGTTCTCTGCGCAGGCTAGGGAAGAGAAACACTTTTCCAGGAATAGATCAGAGAGAGAATTATATTTAATATTTTACTTAGGGCTTTTCATCTTCAAAGTGCTTTACAAACATCAGCTTATCTTCCCAACACTCTCTGTGAAGTAGGTAAATATTATTATTCTGAGGTACAGCTGGAGAAAATGAGGGTAAGTGTTTAGACCAAAATCCCAGAGTGACAGAAAAAGACAGGTTTACAACTCAAGAGCTGCTGTTATTCATCTATTTATGTATCTAAAGTGTTTCTCTCTTACGGGGTAAAAGCAGAGAAATTTATCATTTCATTTTGTCACTAAGACACTGAATTTTCAAACTATATGCTTTGAAAACTTCTGTGAACCCAAGAAGCTTACATAAAATGCTGGGTCTTAAAAATATTTGTGAGGTGTTTTTAGACCAGTTAGGACGTTTTAGGTCCCAGTTTCCCATACTGGCTCAAAGCAGTGGGGAAGTCAGTTTTACTGGTAAACTTGGGATCTCCGTTCCCTGACCAGAATCACTAGATCACAGAGATGTGACCTTTATACCACTGTCCTCCTGGTCCCCAACATAAGGAGCATGACAGCTGGGCATAATTTAGAGAATCCCCAGAGCTGCTCTAAATTTCTCTGGGAGTTATCCTTTAAGATTGGGGGTGTGTACAGACAAATTAGTCTACTCCTCTTTTGGTTGATCATAGGGGAGGCTCTGGACCTTGATGCCCTCTTCTTAAATTCTTAACTTCTTCAGTGCAGAGTGGGGAGCTTAACTATAAGGGATTATCTCACTCACACTACAGAAGTTAGCCTTGCTATGAAAATAACGGGGAGTTACTCATACTGAGAACTGGACCCTGAGCTAGTAGAGCTTCTTTTAGAAAAGAGAACTGGTCCACAGGAAAGTGTGGTAAGATGCTCTCTCAGATTACCTTTGCAGTACAGCGATTCCTTCTGCTGCTGCTGAAAATAGGTCTGCCCTTTTGAGGCAATGAAAAGAAATTTGGGGATGTTTTAAGGACTAAAGTATGCCTGAATGGAAGGAAAATCTTAGAGTTTTTCTTTGTCAGCTTCACAACATTGTGCCTGATGACTTGGAGGGATGACAACTGTGTATTTTATAGCTACAAGATATCTTATCTGTGAAGGGTGATTATTATACTGCTTCTGTGGTGCTTTTGAGTTACTGAAGTCTTTCTCTGGAATGAAAGAAATAATCATCACCCTTCACAGGAGATATTGTATTTGTTCTGTGAGAAACTTTTTTTTTCCCCATAAAAAAGCCCACATTCTAGGTTTGAATTAGTAAGCACATCAACTTCAATCAGTCAACTTTATTTCAAACTTACTAGCTCTGAATAGTGAATGCTAACCTTCACTTTACCTGTGAAAGGAGGCAAAGCTGTTTTGGCATGTGGAGAAGTCCCATGGAAAAGCTTAGACTGGAAATCAGGAAGGAATTATGGCCTGACAAATTTTCAAGGTCACAGCCATCTTTTGGCACAGTTTAAGTTTCAGGAAGTTATTCATGTCCCTGGGACTAAGGCAGTTTAAAACCAGGAATGATTTTCTATCTGAAAGATAGTGTAATATGATCCTGACCAAAAGTTCTGATATTTTACTGACCAGGAAGGAGGGTTTAACGTAAACATTTACTATATGAAAGGCAAACATTTCCAATGAAGACTCTCATCACTTGTGACAATTAAACATTTCAAAGAATTTTTTGTCAGCCTAGGAATCAAAGCGTGGATGACCCAACCAAATGTTCTGCCTATCTAAAATTCCCTCTTCAAATTCAAGGAGATACAATATTCTTCCTGATCTAAACTATTGTTTAGTGGTGCCATGCATTGTTGACAGTTCCAAAACTATCTGCACTTCACTAGAGGGCGAAGTCAGTTATCATTGAATATTTATATTGAGATAGTGCCCCAAGACCCAAGTTGGGATTTAGTCCTCATTGTGCTAAAATGCTATACAAACACAACAACGTGGTCCTTGCCCCAAAGAAATGGGCTTAAGCTGTGAAGTTCAGATCTGCTCTCAATCCCCTAAATTTTGTGGCTATTCAAATCTGGGGATTTGGTACAGACATGTATGTGGTAAGGCCCAGTAGAAAAAATTCAGATCCAGAGTTTAGTTCCAATTCTGAATCCTCCACAGAATTTGGGGGTTCATATTGGGGTAGTATTTTGGACTCTCTCTTATGAAATACATTTATACTGCATACATCATGATGATACTTCTGTAATAAATGTATCTTGTCACTTTCACTGCCTCACTTGCACTCTGTCCACAAATTCATTTCCACTGGGAATTTTTCTAACATGCTAGATGCCTGGGCAGCTTTAAACACACTGTTTCCTCTCTCCTTACTTTACAAAAACCTTCCACAAACTATTATTCTTCAAATATAAAATTTTCTCTCCAAAATTGCACTGCTGTGAAGTGCTAGATTGACAATATTTAATCCCAGCCAAGAGACAAGTTTAAGTATCAATATTTTGCAAAATATAATGGTTAAAAATAGGTTGTATATCAGTCTCATTGGAGAGCTCAGATTCATTCCTCTTTCCATAGGGAATGGGAATTGTTTCTAGGTGATCACAACATACCAGATATCATAACAGGGGAAAGATGTTTTATGTCATTTGTAGAAGTGTCTGAAGTGGATTAGTTGAGGAGAGGCATTGGTTTGTGGTTTTGGTAAGTATATTTTGGTTGGAGTGTTTTGAGCCAAGGTATGCAGAGTTGGACCAGAGCTATCTAACCTGTGGATTTCTACACTAACTTCCAGCTCCCTCAGTCCCTCTACAGGGAGTGAGTGCTATAGGGGCAAGCTTAGGTGGGAAGTGTGATACACCAGAGGAATTGAAACATGTCAGTGTTAGATGTAACATAGACACTAGGGGATGGGCCAGGAGAGCTGGAAAGAGTAATTATAGTGGAGAAGGAATAAAGGTAAATCCAGAGAAAGACAGTGGTGGAGAACTCAATAGAAAAATTGAGGTGGAATGTGTAGAAAGAGAGAAGGTAAGCTCAGCCCCACAGAAAAAAATGAGTTGAACTACCCCTGAAGTTGCCACATGGAGGAACAGATCTAAACAGCTTAATTTTTTTTTTTAAAGAACTGCCCTCAGTCTCGTTCAGTTATAAATTTATGTCAATTAGCATATTCCCTTAGCAAAACTTCTGTAAAACCCAGTGTGGTTGTGGCTTGGTTAGACTTAAGGTGGATTTATGGGTGAAAGGATACAAAAGAAAGTACTAATATATGTTTTTAACACCTAAAACACTTACAAAATAGTTCTTCTGTTAAATCTTCTGATTCTCTTTATTCACCTCATCCATGTTGAGGTAGTTTATAGATTTCATAGGCTCTTGTCATGGATGACCTGAATGACTTGGTCATGGCTTCACCCCTAACGAGCAATTTGTCCTTCCTAAACTTGTTCTGATAAAAACCTATGTAACTGCACTGCACTATTCACAAGATCTATATTCCAATTAAAATTTAAAAAAAAAAAAAAACAGCCTTAGTTTAAAAAGGATTACTAATGTGGGAATGTCACACCTGGCCAATGCAAAGATCAAAGGAATGGCAAATTATAGGACATTTCTTAACTGCAGTCTAATGCCCACACATCTTGTATACACTGATAGTGATGGAATGAATTTGTATCAGCCAAAAGAATGTCTCTCTGTCTGCACTCAAATAAGAAATCTGCTATATGCAACACATAAATCTTGCTTGCAGTATAACACACAACCTTAATATTGACCTCAGGTTTCCCCTGCCAACACATAATATTCTTGCTTGTATATATCAACACTGAATACTTGCTAATGTTGCTGAGGTTGTAATTAAGATAATTGTGTTATTTCACACCTCTATAACAGTACATATGTAAAGGGGGGAATGGTCCCGCTATTGTGGGGAACATTTCTGGCTTAGACACTACCCCAGTGAAGTGCCTCAGCTCCAGCTCCACTCCTCTGCCTCAGCACAGCTGCTGCTGCTGCTGCTCTGCCTCCAAATCCCTGGGCTGCCTCTCTGGCTCTGGTTGCTGCAGCTTTGCTCCCAGCACAGGTCTGCTCTGTGGGCTGCTTCTGTGACTCTGTTCCCAGCACTGACTTGTTTCCTAGGCTGCTTTTCTGGACCCTCTGTATGTGGCACGGCTCTGCTCCCCAGCTCACCTTGGGCCCCTGCTTTCTCCTTAGTTCGGCCCTAATCTGTCTGACCCAGGCAATTCCAGTTCAAATGGAGGATGAGACCTCCCTGGCCTCTTGACTCTCTGACAAGCTTGGCCCCCCTCATCAATCAGGCTGACCTGGAGCATTGGCCTCTTGCCATTGTTCCTGGGGATGTCAGTCTCGTGGTCCTGATTTCCCATTGACCCTTCTCCTTTCTTTTGATACTGGGAAATAGCCAACCAAAACACCCTCACTGAGTTTTAGTAAGGGGACAACAGTCGCCTTACACATATACATCTCATTCTTACCACAAGCGTTGGAATTTCTTAGCCATTCTTTAAAATAGTCTACAGATTACATGACTTCCTATTGCTACTGGCTTTTAGCTTTCATACACTATAAAAAGAAGTGCTGATATTTTAAATTATTCTGAATGTAAACTGTTGCAATGTCCTGTATTGAGGGACTTAGCAGGAAAAAAGAAAACTGGTGTAACAAAACCATGGTTTCCACAGGACAAATCCCTAAATGTAGCTTGCCTAACTACCCATCAAATTATCTAGTGTACTGTGTTAATGCCTGAGTAATTGGAGCTCCCTGAATGTAGTTAACAAAGCAAATGTTGATGGTCCTAGGAACTTTATTCCATACAGCTCAGTATATTGGGTACTGGTAGACATTCAAAACAGCAAGTGGATTATCCTGAAGCTTCTGGTCTAGAGGAGAAAAAGCAATCTTCATTCAGACAATGCCCATATGGTAAAGATATTGTAAGTCCTTTTGAAGGGAAAGAATCTTTGACTGCAGTAGAATGGATCCACTCCACATGGAGAGGGTAAGATGCACAGAACCGGCTCAGGAGTTTCTCACTCTGTGGTTTCCATGGAGCACAGTTCTGAAAATGTTCCTTGAAGCCCACTTAAGAAAAGAGGTTTTGGAAGAAGGGTACATAGGGACAGAGCTGATTTTATTTGAATACAGATCAAACATTAACCATTGTCTGGGTGGAGGTGTAGGAGGTAGGAATAACTGCCACAGAGACCCCAGAGCTTCAGCAAAAGGCTCACAGTGGTTTTACATCCTCTCCACACTCACTTGGAGAGAGATAACAGGGTGGGATTCCATCACAGTTCATGACCCCTTTGTACATAAGCTATTTCATGTTTGTATTTAGAAGAAAGGACACTGGATCATTTAAAAATTCTGAGCCCCATGAATCACCCTCATTAGTATTTCACACTAGTTTCAGATAATTCATAATGACTGTAGAGGTTTGACACCTAGTACTTTTCTGTGGGCATTATGGTTCTCCTTCTAGGCTGCTTATATCTCTTCTATTTTGCAAAATGTACTTGAAACAATGTCCGAATTGGTCCAACATCAAAAAGAAATCAGTAGTCAACAAGTTTGCTTGTTGTTGAATGTACCAGCAGGGTACACTGTATTTTAGAAATGTGCATGCTGTGTACTTCTGTTGCAAACAAAATAAAGGCCAGAAAGCTTTATATTTAGAAAACAAAGAGAAGCACATTTTCTTATGTAATTATGAGAACATCCAGTTCAGGTTTATTCAGATGAAATACACTGAAGGGGTGACTTCAGTCTTACTAAATACAGGATAAGATTTACATACTAAAAGGGACTTGCCAAAATTCTGGCTCTGAGAGGAATCCTGACAAAAGAATAAAGAAAAATTCCATATTTCATTTGCTTTTTGTTGGACCTTTCACTAAATTGATGCCTGAGTAAAGTAGCAATATGTCGCACTCAAACCCAGTTACCTTTGTTGTCTTAGTAATTTTTTCTAGCTGCTGCACATCAATTGGATCCTAACAGAGAACACAGGAAACATCACTGACAAAAGTTTACAATGGTTACAGGGATAGCTGATAAAGTACAGTGCAAGAGAAATTCAGAAGAAAATAAGTGCCTGGCATGCAAGCACTTATAGATGTCTTAAAACCTAAAGACACAAATCTCAAATTCAATCCTTCCCTCCCTAACAGAACAAGAAGCAGGAAACAAGCACAGTAGGTGAAATAGGAGGAAGAACTATATAAACACAAGAACATTTAGAAAATAGAATAAGCTGTCAAGCAAGGCTGTGAAATTGCCATCTTTGGAGCTCTTCATGGCTAGACAAGACACCCCATCTATCAGGGATATCAATTCTGTGAAAATACAAAGGGATAAGCTATATGACCCACTAGAGATCCCTTTATACCCAAATGATTCTGTGCTGTGGAAAAAGCTTGACATGAAAACCGCTTACTGAATGGTAAGAATTATCCAGTGCTTTGAATTGTGACAAGCATCTGTTATAATTTGCTGAGTTTTAGTAAGCGCCAGATAAGAATAGTCAAAGCTGACAATACTCTCATCTGAGTTATTTCTCACAGTACCAAAATACATGAAGCTGTTCAGATAACGTGTGAAACAAAACAAATGTTTTTCTTAATCTCAGTCTAAATTCAGTCTTTTATGAAGTTGGAAAAGTTAACCATATTTTATCTTCTTTGTGATCACTTTCCTCCTTGCTTCTGGTTTCTCAAGTGACAAATACCAAAATACTGTGGGAAAATCAGTTTGTTATTTGTAGATTGATCTAACTCTGAAAAGTTGACAGTTATGAAAGAGATACAGATACATTTGGATAAGCATATGAAGCTTGCTTCACCCCAGTGTTACATCGTTCTTTATGTTGGTAAAATTCCATTGATTTCATCCAGTTACAGTTGCATAAAAAATAAAGACTAAGACTAGAGGTGGGTGAATTTTTTTTCAGTGAAATCAGATTGAATTTAGCTAATTTCAGCTGGAAAAAATATTCAAAGATTTTGAAATTAAATATTTTGACTTTTCATTTCATTTGTTTTGAAGTTTGTCTAATAAAAGTACAAAATGCTTAAAAATGACAAAAGAAAACAAACCAAAAATCTTGCTTTGGTTCAAAGTTTTTTTTTGTTTTGGTTTTATTTAAGTGAGAAGATGAAAATTACTTTTCTTTCAAAGCTAACCAATTTTTTTCTGTAAAAGCAGCAAAGAATCCTGTGGCACCTTATAGACTAACAGACGTTTTGGAGCATGAGCTTTCGTGGGTGAATACCCACTTCCTCAGATGCATGTAATGGAAATATTCAGGGGCAGGTATATATATGTGTGCTAGCAAGCAAGCTAGAGATAACGAGGTCAGTTTAATCAGGGAGGATGAGGCCCTGTTCTAGCAGTTGAGGTGTGAAAACCAAGAGAGGAGAAACTGGTTCTGTAATTGGCAGGCCATTCACAGTCTTTGTTCAATCCTGAGCTGATGGTGTCAAATTTGCAGATGAACTGAAGCTCAGCAGTTTCTCTTTGAAGTCTGGTCCTGAAGTTTTTTTGCTGCAGGATGGCCACCTTAAGGTCTGCTATAGTGTGGCCAGGGAGGATGAAGTGCTCTCCTACAGGTTTTTGTGTATTGCCATTCCTAATGTCTGATTTGTGTCCATTTATCCTTTTCCGTAGAGACTGTCCAGTTTGGCCGATGTACATAGCAGAGGGGCATTGCTGGCATATGATGGCGTATATTACATTGGTGGATGTGCAGGTGAATGAACCAGTGATGGTGTGGCTGATCTGGTTAGGTCCTGTGATGGTGTCGCTGGTGTAGATATGTGGGCAGAGTTGGCATCGAGGTTTGTTGCATGGATTGGTTCCTGAGCTAGAGTTATTATGGTGTGGTGTGCAGTCACTGGTGAGAATATGTTTCAGGTTGGCAGGTTGTCTGTGAGCAAGGATTGGCCTGCCACCCAAGGCCTGTGAAAGTGTGGGATCATTGTCCAGGATGGGTTGTAGATCCTTGATGATGCGTTGGAGGGGTTTTAGCTGGGGGCTGTATGTGATGGCCAGTGGAGTCCTGTTGGTTTCTCTCTTGGGTTTGTCTTGCAGTAGGAGGCTTCTGGGTACACGTCTGGCTCTGTTGATCTGTTTCCTTATTTCCTCGTGCGGGTATTGTAGTTTTGAGAATGCTTGGTGGAGATTTTGTAGGTGTTGGTCTCTGTCTGAGGGGTCAGAGCAGATGCGGTTGTACCTCAGTGCTTGGCTGTAGACAATGGATCGTGTGATGTGCCCGGGATGGAAGCTGGAGGCATGAAGGTAGGCATAGCGGTTGGTGGGTTTTCGATATAAGGTGGTGTTAATGTGACCATCACTTATTTGCACCGTGGTGTCAAGAAAGTGGACCTCCCGTGTAGATTGGTCCAGGCTGAGGTTGATGGTGGGGTGGAAGCTGTTGAAATCATGGTGGAATTTTTCCAGAGTCTCCTTCCCATGGGTCCAGATGATGAAGATGTCATCAATGTAGCGAAGATAGAGAAGGGGTGTGAGTGGACGAGAGCTGAGGAAGCGTTGTTCCAGGTCGGCCATGAAGATATTGGCATATTGTGGGGCCATGCGGGTGCCCATAGCAGTGCCACTGATCTGGAGATATATATTGTCATCAAATTTGAAATAGTTGTGTGTAAGTATAAAGGCACAGAGCTCAGCAGCCAGTTGTGCTGTGGCATCATCAGGGATAGTGTTCCTGACAGCTTGTATTCCATCTGTGTGTGGGATGTTTGTGTAGAGAGCCTCTACATCCATGGTGGCTAGGATGGTGTTTTCTGGAAGGTCACCAATGCATTGTAGTTTCCTCAGGAAATCAGTGGTGTCGCGGAGATAGCTGGGAGTGCTGGTGGCATAGGGTCTGAGTAGAGAGTCCATATATCCAGACAGTCCTTCAGTGAGAGTGCCAATGCCCGAGATGATGGGGCGTCCAGGATTTCCGGGTTTGTGGATCTTGGGTAGTAGATAGAATAACCCTGGTCAGGGCTCTAGGGGTATGTTGATTTCTTCTGGTGTTAGTGTAGGGAGTGTCCTGAGTAGATGCTGTAGTTTCTTAGTGTATTCCTCAGTGGGATCTGAGGGAAGTGGCCTGTAGAATTTGGTATTGGAGAGTTGTCTGGCTGCCTCCTTTTGATAGTCAGACCTGTTCATGATGACAACGGCACCTCCTTTATCAGCCTCTTTGATGATAATGTCAGGGTGGTTTCTGAGGCTGTGGATGGCATTGCGTTCTGCACGACTTAGGTTGTGAGGCAAGTGATGTTGTTGTTCCACGATTTCTGCCTGTGCACGCCGGCGGAAGCATTCAATGTATAGGTCCAGGCTGTCATTTCGACCCTCAGGAGGAGTCCATGTGGAGTTCTTTTTCTTGTGCTGTTGGTGGGAGGGCACCCGTGTATCAGTGCACTGTTCAGTGTTGTCCTGGAAGTATTCTTTGAGTCGGAGACGGCGAAAGTAGGCTTCCAGATCGCCACAGAACTGTATCATGGAGTCCTAGCTTGCCTCCTAAACTGAAAAATCAGTTATTCAATCAGTTCTAATTAAGACAGTGGTGAATCAGACCAGTAAATATTTGAATGTATCTCTGACTCATATTGAACCTCTGATGCTTTTGAGACCTTTCCCCCCCCCCCCATCAGTAGTTTCGGGCAGTCGTAGCCCCCAAACCTGCAAATGTAAGAGTGAGTTTTCCCACTGGACTCCATGAAAACTAGGCCAATTCATAAGTTGTGGATCAGGACCTTAGACTGTAAACTCTTTGGGACAGGAACTCTGTTTGCATGTTTTTTTTTTTGAGGTATCCCAATGACTTCAGTCAAAGATGTGTGCTCAGAAAATCGAGACCAAAGTGGTATTGCCAAAATACAAATAAATAGAAATAAAATCTTGATAAGTCAGGTTGTGGAGAGAAGGTGTGAAAGGAGATTTTTATGAGTCTAAACAAACCAGTTTAACATAGAAGGGCTTGATTCTACAGACATCTGCTTCCGTGTATAGTCCCATTGAAGTACAACTCCATTGGCTTTATTAGGAAAAATACTGGACTTTTTAACATTCCATAAGTTTGCTTTTTTGCATGGATTGATTTTTTAGGTTTCTCAGCTTTTCATCAGCAGTACAAATTGTACTCTCGTTGTTTAGTATGATTTTATTTTAAATTGCCTTTGTTTACACCTTTTATGGAACATCATTGCTCTTGAATTACTTTACCTGCAAAGAATCCATTTGCAGTAAATTGGTTCCCCAATTAAATACATCTACTGTACTAAAAATTTAACATTGAATGTATACCCTTTATTCATAGGTGTGCAATTTCTCTCCAAGGATTTGATGAAAAGAAATTATGTTTAAATCATTCTGAAAAAATTACAGACTATGAACTTAATTTAACCAACAGCTTAAAAAGTAGTAATTTTTCACTCTCTGTATTTTAAATGTTAGCGCTGTCAGTCATATTTATTTCAGTTTGAATCTAAAAGAAGTGTGTTTCTTTCTTTTTGTACTTTTCAATAAAACAGGGCCAAGATGTTCTCTAGTGGTTTGAGAAGGGGACTGAGATTCACAGATTCTGTTCCTGACTTGTCCACTAAGCATCTCTGTGCCAAATGATCTGTTTGGAAATTAGTATAATATTACTTACCTTCCTGAGAAAAGAGTTGTAGTTAAAGCTGATTAAGTTTCCACCTTTCCCATCGCACCCCACTGAAAGTTTTGATGAAAAATCTTGTTCTGTTCTTTGTCAAAGTTTTCTGTGAAAAATTTAAACTGTCAAAAAGCCTAAAACGGGCAGGGGGGAGGGGGAGAGAAACAGTTGCCAGAAACTTCAGTTTTCAGCAGAAAATCTTTGTTTTCAGTTTTCTGGTGAAAATTTGAATTTGAGGAAAGCAGTTGGTTTCCACAACTTTTTTCATTTATTAAAAAAACAACAATTTTTTTAGTTAATTCTGATGAATTTTTGACCAGCCCTAGTTGCAGTAAATAATTGTAATACAATTAGATAATTGCTAATAATCAGTTCAGATCCCATTCTTCTGATCTACTTAAAGTGAATTCCATACATCTTACTAGCCTTTCCTATAAAACCATACAAATAAAGATCTTATCTGTGTGGATATTAAGGATTCCATGGCACTTTTCGTTAGACTAAGGGCTTGCCCAAATTCCTCTTCCTGCACCAAATGTTTGCCTATCTGATACCTCATACCCAGAGGTAGTTGTGTTTCAGTGATCTTTGGTGTATGAATATAGTTTGTAAAACATTTGGGAATCACCTGGCCTGAACAGTTGTATAAATATATATTAGTATAAAGCACTTCTAGATTCTTAGATGAAAATCAATATACTTCTCAGTCCTGAGTATTGTACATTATGATAGTATGAGGAGATTGGTACAAATGCTGAAAGGTCATCCTCTATTTTCCAGTGCAGAAATATCTACACTCTAAGTCAGGCAGTGGTTCTATAGTAGAACCTATCAGTGTTCCATGCATCTTTAAAACAAGTGGGTGGTGAACACAATGACTTGTTGCCTCTTTAAAGAGAAGAGCATGCTATTGACTGGGTGGTACATTTTATTGATTATATGTAGCCTGGAGTGTCACACCTAGACTAAAAGGAAATTCTGCTGTTCACTTACAATATAGATTGTGTGTATATGACGGCCTCTGCGCTAAGCATGTCTATTAACCCTAGTTCCAGGAGAATCTAATTGTGTAATTTGCTTTTACAGAAATCAAAGTGAAGAAGTTTAAAAACAAACACTACCAGTTAAACAGAGTATTGTTGTAGCTGTGTCAGTCACACTGTCTCTCTGCTACCAGTTGAAACACATAAGAATACCAATCAGACTATGTTCAATTACATGAATGCCTATACAAGTTAATATAGGACTTGGTAAAAGGAAAGTTCTTTCTCAGAAAAGCTAATACTTCATTTTGAAATCTTGCACTTCCACTTAGCGCTAGTTAATACAAAATCTATGGCATACTGTTTCTTTCTGACCAAGGCTGTTCAGCTGCACACTGATGAGGTAAAAAACAAAACAAAACAAAAAAAAACCCCACCACTCTCACTTTAGCTGTAGCATGAGCCAAAGATAACTGAGTTGTGGAAAAAAGATGTACCATAACAAGAAGAATCTATATTTCTCTGCCTCTGGATTTCTAATGTGAACTTCACCCTAGCATCACTGTTCATGCTTTTTGAAGCTGTGGATCTCAAACCTGTTTCAATAGGATATTCTTATCTTCTATAGGAAAAGCACTTGTGATAGAAAGGATTATACTTCAGCAACACATTTACCACATAGGATGCAGCAGAGTCTGCAGTTCTAACTTATTGTTCACCATAGACATAGATGAAAACCATTTGTAGAGACAGAACATAGTATTATGGATTTCAGAAGCATCAGTGTTGTGTTTACCATACACATTACCTCATTAGTAAAATAAATCATAACACTCAGTCATTACTGAGATAGTACAGTGCTCATTGATTTCTACAACACACACTTCTGTCCATTTAGACTTTAGTGCTCTTTGTCTTACATTGGAAATATATGGACTTTTGCTGCCAATAATGATGCCACTTGGACTTTCTTCATGGGAGAGAAGGGATTGCATCAGCTAAGCCAAGTTAAAGTTGAAGGAAACAGTTGCTAGAGGTCAAGGTATCACTTATTCATTTCTGTAGTAGTGGTCCCCATGGTAGATCTCCAATGTATGTGTATGTGCTTTAAAAGGATCAAAGGCACTAGACTGGGGTGGCCATCCTGAGCCTGAGAAGGAGCCAGAATTTACCAATGTACACTGCCAAATAGCCACAGTAATATATCAGCAGCTCCTATCAGCCCCCTCCACCACAACCCCCAGCACCTTATGCCCGCTGGCAACCCTGACAATCAGCACCTCTCCCTCCCTGTGCCTCTTGCCCACCACAATAAGCAGTTTCGCAGTGTACAGAAAACTCTGGGATGGAGAGGGGAGTAGCAGTGTAGCAGCAGGCTCAGGGGAGGGGGCGGAGGCATTGGGGTAAGGGGTGGAGTGGGAGCAGTGCCTGGGGTTGAGCAGTGGAAAGTTGGCACCTGAAGCTCCAGCCCCAGAGTAAGCCCCTATGCAGAGAGCCATATATGAACTTCTGAAGAGCTGCATGCAGCTCCGGAGCCACAGGCTGGCCACCTCTGCCTTAGATATATGAATGCTATGTATTCTGTTAAAAATTGGGGAAAGGATTTTGAGACCCCTTGATTACCTATAATTGCTATTGAACAATGTATCCTTTGGAAGAACCTGAGCCATTCTTACCTTCCAGAACTGCACATCTTTGTTTAGAACCATAGAATCTTAGAACTATAGTATTAGAAGGGACCACAAGGGTCATCTAGTCTAACCCCATGCCAAGATGCAGGATTTGTTGTGTCTAACCCATCCAAGACAGTTGGCTGTCCAGCTTCTATTTGAAAACCTCCAGGTGAAGGAGCTTCCATGACTTTCCTAGGCAGTTTGTTCCATTGTCCTACTGTTTTTACAGTTAGAAAATTTTTCTTAAGATTTAATCTAAATCTGCTATGCTGTAGTTTTAACCCATAGCCTCTGTAGCAACAGAGAATAATTTTTCTCCATCTTTTTTATGGCAGTGTAAATGAGTAGACTCACCCTCATAGCACCTCCTGCTAGTGACTTCTGGGAATTAGTCCAATTTCCAGCCCAGAGCACCCTCTGCAGGCCAGTGATCCACCTGTCCTCTGGCCCTGAGTCCCTCCCTGGACCCCAGTGCCTCTTTTAACTGGAGTGCTGCCCCCTGGCAGTACCCCACTAATCTGGGTCTCCCCTCCCTGAGGAACCCAACCCACTATCTTCACTTCACTTTCATTTGGCTAATGCCCAGTCTCCATCTAGCCCCCATGCCCTGAGGCAGACTGCAGTATCAGCCACTCATCAGCAAAGGGGTTTGGACCTGCTGCCTCTGCCTATCCCTGGGTTGCCCCCTGCAACCCCCAGTACCCCTTGGCCTAACGCTAGGCCTCAGCCTGGGGCTTTCCAGGCTGGATCTCCACAGCTCCTCTGCCTTTCCCCAGCCCTGCTTCACTCAGGTACCTTGTCTAGCTTCCTGCAGCCAGGCCCTTCTCCCTCTACAAGCAGAGGGAGAGTGTTTGCACCTGGCTTCCCTGGCCTTTTTATACAGGCTAGCTGTGGCCTCATTAAGGTGTGGCCCAGCTGCGGCCACTTCCCCAATCAGCCCTGCCTTTAGAGCTGCAGCCTTCAAGCCCTCCCAGGCCGCTTTTTAAACCACTCAGGGCAAGAGCGGGTAATCAACCCGCTACAGGCAGCCTTTCAAGTATTTGAAGACTGTGATCATGTTCCCCCTGACTTTCCTCTTTTCCAGACTAAACATATCCAGTTCCTTCAGCCTTTGCTCATATGGCTTGCATTCCATCCCTTTGATCATCTTTATCATCCACCTCTGGATCCTTTCCACTTTCTATTCATTCTTTCTATATATTGGTCACCAAAATCGGACACAGTATTCCAGCTGAGACCTAAACTGTGCCGAGTATAGTGTTACTATCATCTCCCATGACTTTCATGCTATGCTTGTGTTAATGGAACCCAAAATTGCATTTGCTATTTTTGCAACAGCATCACACTGTTGACTTATGTTGTCTTTGTTGAACTGTATTTTGTTGTCTATGGCCAAGTTCTCCAATTTATTAAGATCCCCCTGAATTTTAGCTCTATCCTTCAAAGTATTGGCAACCCTCCCCTGCAGGTTTAAAAAGAGATTCTGCATCTTTTAGGGTACATCTACATGGCAAGCAGAAATCTGTGGCAGTGAGTCTCAAAACCTGAGTCTACAGACTCGGATTGGGCTATGAAGTCCAGATGGCCAGGCTCTGAGACTTGGAGGTGGATTTCTGCTTGCTGTGTAGCCAAACTCTTAGAGTGAAATTCCCTCTAATTTGGGAAGTCTCCAGATAGAGGACACTTTTCTGGAGGTAGTTTGAAATTGTTCAAACAAAGCACTTTGTGATTGAGATTTTGTAAATGCAGTATTCATTTTTGAATAATGTTCTAATGTATTTTGTAAAATCATCTTTCAAAATGCCTTGGTGTAGAAATTTCAGATTTCTTTTATCTAGTAGCCCTGAGTGAGATATAGACCTTGAGTAAAAAAAAGTATTTAAACATGTGCTTAATTTTAAGTTATTCTGAAAATTAGAGACACATGCTTACGTATAATGTTTTCCTGGGTGCATCATCCATAGAACTATGTTTGATAAGCTTATGTATGCAAAATGTTGGAGTTAGTTGCTGTAGCCCAGATCCTGAAAGATATTTAAGCAATTCCAGTGGGAGCTAGGCACCTAAATACCTTCAAGAATCTGGGCTTAAAGGTTAAATTTTCCAAACTAATGATTTTAGGTATCTCTAATTTGAAGCACCTTAAAAGATTCTGAGGTTTAGAGATAGGTGTCCAGCTTTCTTTGAAAATAAGGACCCTTCCTGATGTTTCCTTTGGCCACTTGTAAATGGAGGAATCAAAAAAGCAATAGTCACTTTAAAAATTGATTTATGCCGTTTGGGTCTGATTTATTTTTAAGAGGTTCTGAGAAGCCACCATGATAGTTGGAAGCCCAACCTCAGTGGATCTTGTACATATCTTCAGAGTTGCAGAGTTTATAAATTGTGCTGGTAATGCTGGAGATTGTAAGTGCCATTAAACTAAATCTCTCCCTCTCTTATTTAAGTAGCTAATAAGCTTTGCAGAGATATTCTGTAAAATTTGTGAAATACATCATATGAATAGCACAGATGCAAACCTTTAAGAAACTCAGCAGACAGAAGCAGCAAAGCTCAAAAGCTCCTGGAATCTAACAGTTCCTGTTTAAGGAACTTGAAAACTCTAGTTTTCAAGCAGTGAAAACAGCAGAGCTTATAAGCTCCAAAAAATCCTAGCTCTGGTTCAAGGAACTTAAAGGTCTGAAGACATGCATGGTAAAACAAATGAATCATGTAGGCTAACTAGCTATGATAGAAAGGGCTTGGAAGCTTTAGACACATCTGACTGAACTTACCCTAACTATTTAGCTTATATAAGTTCGGGAGCTTAAACTCAGAGGAAAACTCCAAGAGCCAAATAAATTGTGCTAAAGGAACAATAGGTGTTGGAGAATATATCTGACTGAAGTTCCAAAGGCTAGACCTCCTAGTCCTGATTCCAGGAGCTCCACAGGCAAAAGCAGCATTGCTTGTAAACTCTGCGGACGCTTTCAGCAGAGCTTTGAAACTTCATCATTTGAATAATTCTGAGTTCCTCAGGGCCTTGAATCACTGGCCCTTGTTCTCCACTGTTTTGCGCTTTGGGCAGCCATTTACAGTTCTCTAAAGTGGGTGTGAAATATTGCCCAAGTCATAATGGTAATCCTTTACATCCCCTTTGTACTCTTAAGAACTGAAAATCACTACACAAGGGAAAAGGCAGTGGAGAATCAGGCCAAAGTCTCTGAGGGTCAACTGTTCTATGCATCATCCTCAGCACTGAACCTTAATAGCACAATGTAGCCCTTTGCTTTTTCCTACCTCATTATTATAATCATGACACTAGCTTTGTCTTTACTGCTAAGAAAAGATGTATTTTTACCTCAAGGTACCTAACCACATGTTGGCTATTCCAAGGTAAAAACATGGTGAGGACCTGTCACTTTACTTTTACAGAAAGCTAAAATAGGTGAGGTCAGCCACAGGTGGGGTATACTGCCAATGAATTTGCCTAGTTTACCTCATAGTAAAACTAACCTGCCTTGTCTCCACTGTACATTTTGTGGGGAATAGCTCATGCTTGTTAGTTACCTCCAGATAAAAACACACCTTTCCTTAGCAGAGAAGACAATGCCAAAGACTCTGCTGCTGTACTAGATAATATGCCTGACATAACAATTCACTCTTCCTCTTTTAATTACCCATTATTCCTTTTTTTGCAACCATCTCTGTATGACACTGTAAATAGAGACAAATTTCTGATTTGCTGATTTTATTCTTTCTAGCAAACAATGGATAAGTATCATAACAAGGTATATTTTTAGATGATTTAATAAAAAAAACCCATTAAGTGTGACGCCCGGATGTACCATACTTAACTATTATGTCTTTTGTATCTTCCATTGTCACAGCAGGAAGAAATGTGTTTTAAGCCCAAAATGCCTCATACTCTGGATGTAGATTTTAAGCAAACTGCAAAAAAGCAGTCCTGCTCTATCTTTGGAATCATCCAGTCCTTATCTATTGCATAGTTATCCCAATCAACAGCTGGGTAATTAAAATCTCCAGAATCAAAGTTCTAGCTTTCTTGGAGGTTTGTTTCTCTTATTTGTAATAACATTTCTTGATCAATTTTTGCTAAAGCTAAAGAATATGTTGACTAAACAAATTGTTCCATGGCTTAAGCCTCTGAATTGGTTATAGCTCATTGGGGAACACATATCACATTCCAGGTATGGTTTCTCCCTTCTTGAAATCCACCTGCTGCTACTGTTGCAAAGAGCTCTACCATTTATTTTGTGGGACCTAAAAACACACATAGTATTTTTCAGTTGCATGTCAAGGCACATGCCAATAGAGATGGGCATAACTCACAAAAATTATGTCAGATATTGCAGTTCAATAAACAGAAAAGCAAAGAAGAAAGAAGTTTAGCAGTAAGAAATACTTATGAAATGGTCTTTTAATAAAGGCCAGGTAAGGGGAAAATGTGAACTTAGACAAGTTAATCAGTCCAGATAATAGGCACATAAATTATAAGCTGACAAATGGACTGTACAATGGTCACCCTTAAACATTTTTCAATTGCCTTTGTAACTAAATATTCTTTGAGAATTGTTCACATTATTTCATATTATGTTGCAATAAAGTTATTCAATTACTCAGGGCAAAATTGTAAAGTTCTCAAGGGGAACCACAGTACTGCAGATAATTTATGAAGAAGTGGAGAGCTACTCTTAAGAGTAGAGAAAAGGAAATATTTTACTGATCTTCCAAAAAAAAAAAAGAGCAGTGATAATCCTGGCAACTGTCATCCCATAAATCTAACTTTTTTTTCTAGTAAGAAAGTGTATAACATATTAAGAAAAAACATCACTAAACTTTGAAGACCAGACAATGCTGCTTAGCTCTGCTCACAGAGGTGACTGTCTCAAGTGGATCAGCAGAGTACATACAGTGGGGTTGATAATCAGCATGGGTATGACCACACTGTAATTTGAGGTGTGACTGCTGCTAGGTAAATATATTTGTGCTAACTTTACTTGTGCTAGCATGGCTAAAAATAGCAGCATAGTTGTGGTGACATGGGCATCAGCACAAGATAGCAATGTGAGACTATACTAGAATCCCAGTGTGCTTGCATGACCTGTGCCATCATGTCTATATTCTATATTGGCCATGCTACTGTGGATATATCTATCCATACTGCAATCCCTCCTCAGACTGAAGAGTGGACATGCCCCATGTGAGGAGAGGAAGGACAGGGGCCAAGAGAGAGTAGGTAGGGAGCTCCCAGCATCTAAAATACATTAACTGTTCAGTGGCCCTTTTCCAATGAACAGCGGCATTCTGCACCAGAAAGGGTTCCAGGTGCACCAGCTCAGAGAGAAAGCCCTTTCCCAACTTAGGAGTGAGGCTGTTCACAAACAATCTATGGACCCAGAATTATTTACAGAAATTGTTCAGCAAATAAAATTAAAGAATAAAAACTGATGAACTGGCAAATGGTGAAGGCCAATTCATGAATGCAGATGAAATTAATTGAATAAGGTAATTGAATTAACCACTCAGCCCTAATAAAAAGCTATCTGAATAGATAATGTTTCAGCCCAATGTCTTTCTCTGTATTCTAAATTCCAGTCCTTTTCTTTCTTATATATCCTCATCTCAGGTACTCAGCGACTGGAAAGTAATACCATTATTCAATAAAATGTTCAATAGAATTCAGTTATAGATTCACATCCTTGTGGACAAGATATTAGAAACAATTTGTTGGATGTCGGGAGAGAACACCTCAAAAAGCATGATTTGATTAGAAACAACCAACAAGGATTTATGAGGAGGGCTTTTTTAATTCAACATGCTGGGGATCTTCCAAGAGATTACTACTGCAGCAGACAAAAGAAATAAAATGAATGTTTATAATTTAGATTTTCAAACACCATTTGATCAGTCTCTATAGGAAAGATTATTGTCTAATTTCTTGGGTGAACAGATCACCTGATAAGAAATTGGCTGGAAAACAAAGTTACAGCACTGTTAAAAAAATCACAACTCCTCAACCTGGAAAGACAGGTATGACTGAGTCCCAAGATGTGATCAGTGGAATACTTCGTCTAAAGCACCCATCAAGTTTGGATATCTTGAGAACCTATTTAATTTAGCAAGAGGATAATGAAAAGTCGCATCTCGGAAAAGGAATGGGACATCAAAAAGCAATATAAATAAGAGCTGTGATACAAAATTATGTACTTGGAAGGAGTTCTCATCAAACAACAACGTTAGAGATCCCCAAACAAGAATGTATTGTTAGGTAATGGTGAGGCATTGCACCTGGCAGCAACCTGGACCTGACTGTTTTTCTTAAATGAAAGCTGATGTTGGAAAGCTAGAAAAGACATGGGAGTAAAGCTGGCAATGTACATTTAAAGAACATAACACTGAACATCATGCTGTGGGTTACTGCATAAGAGACAAGCTGGTTGCATCTGTTCAAAAGAATCATTTAAAAATGATGATCCTTGCCAGAAAGTTAACTAAGAGATTAAGGGTCAGATGCTCAATGCACAAGCCCCCATTTACACCATTCTGGCAGTGTATGTGGGCTTTAAAGTGGGCATAAATGTCCAGAGGGCATTTACACTGCCAAAACTGTGTAAAGGAGCCTTGTAGTCACTGAGCATCTGGTCCGCTATCTTCTGTTTTAAAAAGAGAAACCACACAAAAGATCCTTTTATTGAAATGCAGTCACTCCTAGGGTAAGACATAACAGCAGTTCAGCATAACTTTCCTACTAATTTAGGACAGGAAGTGAAGAAGAATATATCCAGAAAAAACTGTTTGGAGGATTTCAGCAGAGAGAATGTAGTTACCCAAGCTGGAATCTAGTCAGAACTCTAAGCCTGGGAAATGATATATTACACAAGCATGGCTGTTTTCCTAACTGTATATTTATATGATATTTATGCTGTGGTAGAGCTTACAATGTGCTCGGCATTTGGAAAAACAACAACAAAACACACACAAAAACAAATAACAAAACCACACAAGAAGTAACAGTCACTTCACGAAAAAGATTATATTGGTATATACCACAGCAAATAGTGTAATAAACTTAACATTAGCCTGTGCTAATTATAAGCCATTATTACCATCTCCCCTCTGTAGCTTAACATATCTGTGTTTTCAGTCTGATCTACTGTAGATAAAAAAATAAATGAATTAAGAGATGAAATAAGACATCACAGTAATTCTAATTAAGCATTACAGAGAGGAAGCGGATAGTGTTTTCAGAAGGTGAACCCAGATTTTTTTAAGATGAGTCTTTTTAGTAACAGTGTAAAGAATAATGAACCATCCATTAAAAGAGGTTAAGTACTGTATAGTGTTTCCATTTCTTCATTTTCTGAAAGAAGCTTAATAATAATAATTACATTTTATAATAGAATTTATCAGCTGCCTAACTGTTTTGATTTCTTAGGATTAGCAGTTGGGGTGCCATTATTGTAATTCTTTCTGATTGCGAACTGCATGGCACTTACTCAGTCACTTAGTTCTCATTTAGAGTTTCTGATGCTGCATCCTTTTTAGACTGATTTGGAGGTAATGAAGCAATCTATATTTAGATCGTTTTCAGAAGATTTATTTTTATTATTTTTAGTTAGTATTCATTTCCCAGGTACTGAATGAAAAATGCTGCTAGCAGGCAAGGAGCACAGGGAACATTTTTGAAGCAGATTCTGAGATATGAGTTATTTTTAATCAGATATCGCTCATACTTTTGCTTCCTTTTTCACACTAGTGCACAGCTAACTGAAAGTGAGCTCAGCTTCCCAGGTTCAAGTCAGATGGAGAGCATATGTTCCAAACTTGGGCACCAATGGCTGCATTTAGGATATTAGAGGGCAATTAGATGCCTAGAATTGAGTGGGAGTTGATTTGAGCACTAAACTCCAATACTCAGATTTGTCAACTGAGCCCACCATCTTATCTGATTATGCAGAAGCAATCTCTCTGTCTAGGCCTTAGAGTGAATGTGAAGGAAAGTATGCTTTATGGGCACTGCTATAGTTTCCAACCTTTCATTAGGGGCTGTCATTTCCATACCACCAGCTGAAGAGATGCAAGCCTGCTCCATTCTTCCTCCATAACCAAAAACACACTGTTCACCATTACTTGGGCACGATGGAAGTCAATGGCAAGCTCCCATTGACTTCCACGGGGCCAGTATTTCACTCTTAAGATCTAACACAAAATATATATTTCTACCTTTTTATTTCAGCCTACTGACATGCCAGCTTGTTGTTGTGATGCTGTCAAAATTCATGAACCAAGCACAGCTAGGCTGACTGAGTATTTGAGTAGGAGAATTCCAAGGGAAATTATGATAATTCAGTATATTTACCTCTTCTACTGAAGTCAGTACTGAACTAATGTGCCAGCATGCTGTTAGACTCTGCATTGGACATACCCACTCTACAAGCTGCAAGTGATCAGTATAGTGCAAATGAAACTTTTTGCAAGTGTGGGAGTGTTAACCACAGTGTTCAAAAGAGCTTTCTGTTTGGATAATTACATTATCTCTACCTAAATTCCCCTGCAGTTTCTACTAGATACATTCTTCTTCTGTTACCATCCTTAAGTGTCAGGTAGTGCTACTGTGAGCTGTGAAAATCTTGTTACGTTTCAATGGAGGTATGACTGCATTTGTGTAAATGATTTTATAAAAATGTTAGTCACCTAGACCCTTGTCCTGCAATCCAATCCAAGAATCCTGTTCATTTCTATGTGGCTCCAGGTAGGCATAAAGGTCTGCCTATACAGAGCAGAATGTAAGATTGGGGTTTCAATTCTTTTTTAAATAAACCATATCTTTGAATTCAAGGAAAATGCATCTTATATAGCTAAGGGAGCACACGCAGCTATGTGCACTGACCGAAATGGTTGTACTTTAGTCTAATGATGGCTCAATTCTAGGAAAGCTGTTCTAGGATGACTGGGCCCAGAGCCCTACCCTGATATTAGAAAGAGTCTAACCCTAAAGGGCTGTACTAATGAACATCTTAATTTTCAGTGAGGGTGAAATTCACCCCGTTCAAAGGACCAGCCCAAGAGCCAGCTACAGAATTTGCAAATTAGTCTTCAATGGTACATAAATGATTAAAGGCTTTGAGATGAATTTCACCTTGATTGAACAGAAATGATAATAGAGCAAAGGAATTCAGCAAGAGATACTGGCTTATAGTGTGAAAAAAAGTCTCCCTTAAAATGACAGTGGTCTTCTTATTCATGCTCTTCATTGCCATATTAGAATTTTAATGAGACTTGGTGAGTTCAGGACTTTGATTTTTGGTAATATCCTTTCACTATGAAAAACTCACAGACGTATTTCACATTACCAGGTGTACTGGTGTTAAAGAGCTCCCACAGGGAACAGTTACTCAATCCCTCCTCTAACTTGTCAAATTACAAGTTTTTCTAGCAGGTTCTAGGTTTTGTGCATGTGAGTTTTTTGTTGATGTTGTTTCTGGGCTACCTATTAACCTGTTTGAGAGATTCTCTTCTGGAGTCCCTCTCATAGAACTCAAATATCACACACGTGGGGGTTAGCAATAACATCACTATTTCTCAGTATTTTAATCAGAATTTAAAACTAAATTATACTTCAATATTAAGTTGGAAATATATTTTTCAAAGCAGAGAACTTTAGTTAAATCATCCCTCTAATTCTGTCTCATATCAACTGACTCTCTCTCTTTCAACAACGTTATTCAGATTCACAACACGTGTATTATCCTGTCCCTTTCAGTGCTGCTTTTACAATTTATCTAAAGCTTTGTATCACCTAGATATACAAGGTCAGGCCACCTTGTTCTAAATTATCACAGAACTTATATTGGATAATTGGACAGATGATGAATGTCATAGCTGGGTCATGGGCAGACCTAATGGTCAGAGCCAGAGTCCACAGTCACAAGACAGGAGTCAAGAGTCTGCTGGGTCAAGATACCCAGGAATCAGAGACACGAAACAAACTGGGGAATAGAACTATGAGTCAGGAGATTGAGTTAGGACAGTTCAGGATACCAAGAAGTTAGAGACCGAAGACAACCACAAGGTCAGATACCAGGAGTCAAGCCGAGTCGGGATGCCAGAAAGTGAAGCTGGGGGAGCCGGAAGCCCAGAACACGGTGAAGCCCAGTTATTCAGTCAGCTTTCTGTTCCTGCAGCTGCCTTAAGTAGGGCCAGTGGGCTGCTCTGGGACTCCACCAATTGGACCTCAGGAGCAGACCTGGAAACTGGGGCTGGGCTTCATGGGTCCTAGGTAAGCAGCTATCAGCAGGCTACCAGTGATGGTTAGAGCATGGCTGCAGCTGTGGACCCAGGTTCAAGCCCTATGGGTCATGAGCATGAATGGGTTTTGAACAGAGTTATAGGTAGATAACTCAAATACCTACTTCTCTTGGAGGGTCAATCTTCTAATGAACTTTTTTAAGCTATAAATTGATTATCCATATTTTCTATCTGGAAAAAAATGAACAGGATGATCTTTAACATGGTCCCATATGATATCATGTGATGACACTTGTCCTAAGCTTGGTAAACAAAGACAATGGGAAGGATTCCTTACTAGGCTATCTTCAGTCCAGGAGGCCATGATGATGTCAGTTTGCTTTAACATTCTCTCTTTTCACTTTGTAGGTAGGTGTCATTATATAATTGCTTAGCACAGTCCTCTGTACTTGAGAATATATATTATTCTATAATTTTAATTTGTTTACCCACTGAGACAATGAAAAGTGTTCAGTGTGTCTGTGGGGACCTAGGAGATGAAACTGGATTTATACAGAACTTTTCTATTAAATTGTTTACCTACATTTTAGGTAGACTTTAAGGGTAAAATCTGATACATGTAGTGTTTGTTTTGTGTTCATGTCTAGTTGGTATAGATTTTTCTAGCTGACAGCAACCATGGTTGGCTACTGTTCAGAAACTGGCTGTTAGTATGTTAGTAGAATAATCTGTTTTTCCATATTACTGTGCATCCATGCAGCGTGATAGCTATTCAGTATGATTACATTTGGTAACAACTCAAAGGCTGCAGTTACCTCTTCCATCTAGATGTGCATTATTATTTACCAGGCTACAACATTACACCAATAAACTGCTATTGAACTTGTGCTGAAAAAGGATAAGATAGACCATGTTCAGCAACATTTCAGTAACCACAGATAAATCATTCTGCTTTTTTCCGCTAACCTTTTCTCTGACTCTATCCAAATGGCATTCATGTTCTCCACTCTGCTGAAACTATTGATATTGTCCTTTACTAATGACATCTTTATGAAATCCAAGGACCTCTTTGCCTTACTCATTCTCTTTGCTCCCTCTGTTGCTTTTGCTACTGTGAACCAATGCTGTCTTAAGACCCTATCTTCTCTGGGCTTCTAGGACTTTGCTACTCCAAGATCTCCCTACTTACTGCTTCTTCACTATGGCCACTGGTGGAGATTATTCTTCCATCCCCTTTCTGTGAGGATTCACCAGATGTCTGTTTGGTTCCCTATGGCTCCCTCTGCACTTGCTCCATTGGGAATCTCATACACTCCTATAATTTCAGTTATCAACTTTGTTGATGACTCTCAAACCTATATCTCCATCTCATCTATCTGCTCTATAGGTAAATTCATATAACTGCATTCACTGTAATGTCTTCTCCTGGATGTGCCACACTTCTTCCTCAGACCATATATATCTAAAGCTGATGGACAGATTCCTATCATCACCTACTCATTTTTAAAGTTCTTCAAAGTGCTGCATACACCCCAGCTCTTATTTCCTCTTACAGTTTCTCATGTATGATGTTTTGATAGTTCATCTCACCCAGCTGTTCTTTTCATCTCTTCTAGCTGAGAAAGTGCACCTTTTCTCATACCACTCTTTATCTTGGGAATAACTTCCTTTCTTCAGTGTACATAGGAGCCTTCCTCACCTTCTTCTAGTGGCTAATAAAATCTCATAGTTCCAGCTATTCTTGTTCTGCTGCATTTCAGATTTGGAATTTAACTTTCATCACAGTAATAGTAAATGAATTTTTAAAAGAACACAGAATTACAAAAGATGCATCTCAAATATTGATCCACAAACCAGACGATTCTGATTCATCCTTCCTCCTCCTTCTCTGTTTCTTGTCTAATCTAGATTGTAAACTCCTGAGAGAAGGCTCTTCAGCTCGTTTGTCTGCAAAGCATCATGCACACCACAGGCCTATACAAATAATATCAGGAGTAATTTCCTAGAGGAATCAGGGCCCCTTCTTCTGTGCACTTCTGTCCAGTATATCGGGAGAGTTTCCAATAAAAAATACTCACAATATGAGTTAGAGGATTTATGTTTGTGTATTTTAGATGATTGGCCAAAATCTATAAGCAATCATCCAAGAAAATATTGTTACTTTGGGCCTTTCCAGGTACCAAAAATGTAATTCTTATCAAATACAAATCATTATTACTTGCTCTCAGTTTTCAGTAATCTGGCTATTATTCAAAAAATAGAAGATAAATTTGACTCAATAACAGGTATTTGGCTGCTTTTACTCAAACTGCATGAAAACTATCTGAACATTTTGTCATTTTATGTGTTACACCACAGAAATCTCCTTTTTCTCCTTTTCTTTTTATTTCACAGATGTACAGTATATTCTTTAAACAGTTCATGTTGCCCTCTGTTTAAAAAAAGTCAATGCAAATAAACAATCATGAGTCCCCATTATCTATTGTCCATTCTTTGAAAGGTTTATTAACATAATCCTCTTCTTATTTCCCTTATGATCCTGATTGTGAAATTTGATTTCAGGGAGAATGCGGTCTGATGCACAGCAAGATTATCCAGTTGTTTTGTAGGGGAGCAAGAAGTTTTCTCGATGGACGAGATGAGTAGGACAGGCTTCATTTTATGTTTGTGCAGAAAAGAAACATTATTTTAAGCTGAAATTAATTCTAGAGTGTGCCATGCTGATATGTTTAATAGGAGGAACAAAGTAAAAGTGATACATTTCTAAGACCGAATCATAAATCACAAATTTTTAGAGAGACTTTCTTTTAATTGATGTCTGATTCATGCATATAAATTATGCATTTATGTGAAGAAATGGATACTTTCATGTGTGTACAACTGGTTTTACATACAGTTACCAATCCATGTCTGAACTTACTTCACTTGCCAATACAATTACTTTTTTGCATCTGTCCATATCAGGTCAAATGCTAATGTTTACTCACCATGAGTAGAACCTTAGTCCTCAAATATACTCAATAAAAGTCAACAGGACTACTGGCTAAGTAAGGCACAAATCAAAGGAAATAAAAGTTTCCTAGCCTAGACAATAATTTGCATTTAGAATTTAGGCATCCTATTTTTTAAAAAATGGCCTATCAGGTCTCTGTGGAATGGCTATGACATTAACTTTTTAGCCATATGTACCACTCATATTAAGCAGTACCTTTCCTCACAAATAGCTGCATTTATATCAGTGAGACTATTTGTAGAATAAGATGTTATTCAGCATGTGTAAGGGTATCCGAATTTTGTCTATCATGTTTCATGATTGTTCTCTTACTGTAAATCTAGGCCCTGATTCCAAAGAATAGAGAAGTAGATGCCTGACTTTCAGCCCGTGAGTAGTTCCATTAATTTGTGTGTGAAGTTTTGTTAAAGTTAGGCATGTACTTCAGTGCACTGCTGAGCTGGGTTTCCATGCAGTGTTTTAGTAATAGAAAGGTACACTGTGCAGGTACAAATATGATGGACTGAAAATAAATCCCTAGGAATAAAATTAACAGTGCCCTTTTGTTCATATTGAACTTGTCATCTTTATCTTGGCTGGCATTGTCTGCCCCACATCAGATGCATGATAAGGGCCAGATTTTTGGAAGTGTTGAAGTGATTTATATATTTTTGATATATGACTAATATGCATTTATTATCTAATAGTAAAAAAAAGACACAATTGACTTAAAGTTGAATATTATTTAAAAATATGTAGCAACATGTAGGCAACTGTCTGCAGCTATCACCTTTCCTATTACTAATGCAGTGAAACTTGTGCTAGACATAACAGTCATACTGGTTACAGTTGTTCCTTGAAAGTGTGGGAGAACTGAATTTGACTTGTGTATTTTTTTGTATATCTTGATCTGTAAAGCATCTGTTTCATTATTTTTGATCTTGAATTAAAATCATTTAGTGGACTATAATTTACAGGATCACAAGATAAGCATGCATCAAGTGATATCACTTGATATCAAAGAAAATATTCTCTCAGCCTTCTGCCCCACCGCCAAAAAATTCTTTCTATAAATCAAGAAAAACAAGAATAAAAATCAGACAAAATGCCAAAAGAATGAGTGATGACTTCTGTCATAAACAGATAGTTAAGGGTTAATGTTTCTTTTACCTGTAAAGGGTTAACAAACAGGGAACCAAACACCTGACCAGAGGACCAATCAGGAAACAAGATACTTTCAAATCTCGGTGAAGGGAAGCCTTTGTTTGTTTGTTTTTTTTGGGTTTGGTTTTGTTCTCTCTGGGTCCTGGAAGGGACTAGACGTGCAACCAGGTTTCTTGTCAATCTCCCTGCTACAGTCTCTTATATATTCAGAATAGTGAGTATTTAGTAAGAAAGGTGGTTATAGTCTTTTGATTGTTTTCTGTATTTGCAAATGTGTATTTGGATGGAAGTATTTTAAATTGTATTTCTGCTGGAGGAGGCTTTTTCTCCAGTTTCTATAAGCTGACAGACCCTGTAACTTTTACCATCTAAATTGCAGAGATAACTTTTATTTTTTTCTTTCTTTTTTATTAAAAGTTTTGCTTTTAAGACCTGTCTGATTTTCCCCTTGTTGAGGCTCAAGGGAATTGAGTCTGTACTTAACAGGGAAGGGGAAGGGAGGAGAGAAGAGTGGAATCCCTTTGTTTTAGATTCACGGAGCTTGAATCTGTTTATCTCTCTAGGAGCCCAAGGAGGGAACACCTGGAGGGGAGGAGAAGGTGGGGGAACAAACCTAATTTCTCTGTATTGTGATTCAAGGAGTTTGAATCACAGTGATCTTCCAGGGTAACCCAGGGACAGAAATCCTAGGAGAGGCAACGGTGAGGAAAGGGGTTTACTTTCCTTGTGTTAAGATCCAGGGGGTCTGGGTCTTGGGGGTCCACAGGGAAGGTTTTAGGGGGACCAAAGTGTATCAGGCACTGGAATTCCTGATTGGTGGCAGCTTATCAGATCTAAGCAGGTAATTAAGCTTAGAGGAATTCAAGCTGGTACCCCAACTTTTGGACTCTAAGGTTCAGATTGGGGAAAGATACTATGACAACTTCTGTTATCATGTACACTTCTAAAATGATCTTTTGTAAAGCAATTGAATCTGTAATCTCTCCTTGCTGTTAGATTTCATTCGGTTGACAATTTAAATATGGGTCAGTTCCTGCCGTAGGGTTAGTACAGTAGGTACCTGTCCACTTCAATCATCATCCAAAATATTTCAACTATCAGAGTAAACTAATCAAATTCATAAACCACAAGTCTATTTAAGCAGAGCTGGTATGTTTTTTTTCCCCCGTACATGAAAGGATTCTGGGAAGATGCAGATCTCTGAATAGCTTCAAGGTAATAACAGAAAGTAACAGGAATATTAAAAAAAGAATCATTTGCATCTCTTGAGGTTTGTTTTTTAAAAGAGTGAGAAAAAAATATCTCTCCAGCACAACACAAATTAATTACACAACACAAATCTTCTTGTTTTGGTAATGTCAACATTTGATTAGATTTATTTTAGGTTTGATTGAACAGCCTGTTTAATTAAAATTAAAACAAAAGAAAAACTGCATTAATGCAGTTTTAAACTTGAGATTTTAATCATATAAAAATTGGGTAGTTCAACAGTTTTGATCCCAAAGCAACATTAGCTCTGCCACATTGATGTATTTAGTGTTTTGGCTTACTGCTTATGACAATACTTTCTATGTACAGAACTTTTTGTAATTATAAATTAATGTTAACAACAACCCTGCATAGAAGGCAAATGAGTAATATTAGCTCTCCTACACAGCTGGGAAAAGCAGAGGTGACATGATTTGAAAAGGCAACAAAACTATCTAAAACAATCAGGGCCTGAACTAGGGCTCAATTTCTTCTTCAGGCCTGAGCTGAAATCACTATGAGTCAGATTTTTATATCCTCAACCACATTAATTAATACCTTTCTGTATGAGTCAATTGATTTCAGTGGAACTGTGCATGGAGTAAGTTGCTATTCAGTGGAAAGAAGGCTATCAGAATATGGGGCAGTACGTGTAATGCAAATAAATTAAAAAACTGGGGCAACTGAATTCTCACACTTAATGTAGCATTAATTAATGTTCTTGTGTTTATATTTAAATGAGGATGTATATATATAATAGGGCTCTAAGCCTTGGTAGAGGTAGGAATGTTCTGGAAGCTGGGAGCAGTGGCTATGGGTTGTTATTGGGGGAATGGGTTTGACAGCTCTCACACATGCATGTTTGAAAGAGAGAGACAGAAAAAACATGACAATCCAGGAGTGGGGCTGGGCAAAATCTCAGTCAACCAAAACATTTTGAAAATGTAGATTATATTCATTGAATTGTTTGGGTTTTTTTAGGAAAAAAACCAGAAAGAATCAGAACATTTTGTGTTGCCATTTTCTGAATACAACTTCAACTTGAAATACCTTTTCATTTCAAATTTTACTGCAATTTTAATTTTTTAAATGGTTAAAAAAACCTCAGAAAACAAAATGAAACATTTAATTTAGGGTCAAATGAAACATTTTGTTTGACTTGAAACTTTTTTTTTCAGTTTTTTTTTGCTTCATCCACAGTACTGAAAATTCAGTTTTTTGCATGGCTCTGTCCAGGGGGGTTTCTTATGCTTAGACGTAGGCAATTTGGGGAATGTCCATGTGCGAGATCTGAGGTTTTTCATAGCAAAGTGTTGAACTGATTATAGATTTGTCATGTGGGAGAGTGGGAAAGCTGTATTCTTGTCAATAAAGGAAGAAGAAATCAGCGTTTCTTTAGCTGAAAATGGAATTGTGAACTTTTCACAAGCAAGGTACCAGGGAGCATTTTGCCATTTGGACAAGGGACTCCATTTTCATCAGTGAGGCAGAGAGGCCAGAAATGGGCAAAGGAGATATCAATAGATGGCTCATTCAGTCAAAAATGTGCATGCTTCATAGGTTTCAGCCTACTGTGCAATGTTTCTTTCAAGCCATGCAACTGTTTTAAAATAATTGGCTCAAAGAAATCATAGCAGGTAATTTAGTAAAGGTCACTCAAATGTTTACTACCATGACACAAACCATAGGGTTACTCTTTCTCTCATTTCATCTCTGTGTCTTTAGCTTCCATCACTAGTTGACAGTTGTCCCAGCTCACACATCTTTCAAATTCATACCATCAGCTGTCCATGTGCCTCAAGGTTACAAACAGTTACAACTTACAAACAGAATGGACAAATCATATGCTATTTGCATCAGGGTTTTCATTCATGTTGGAAGCATTTTTGAAGGCTGACATTTAATAAAAGAGATTTTCTTCTCTAGAAAGAGATTACTCAGCAGTGCTGCTGGCAACTGATGGTATATTTTCACTGTGATTTTTCCTATTGTAATACACTGTAAGAAAAATATCCATAGCCAAATTAGCTTAAAGAGAAATTTGTGCCTGAGCATGGACTGAGTAAAAATGACACCTATGACTCCAAATATTAAAAACCTCATAAAAATATGTTACACAAGGAAGAATAGCTAGTGGGGAGTGAAATGTTCACATCAAACTCTCTAACCTGAACAAATCTCATCTGACTTTAGGTTTCATTATAAATCTGAAACTCAGATAAAGTTTCCCAAGAGACAGATTTTGATCCCCCTTACTCATATTGATTACTAAGTGACTGAAATCAGTGGGACCCCACACGTGGAATCAGGTGTCACTCAGTGTGAATAAGGCTTTCAGAATCAGGCCTGAAAGGTTTGTTCGCAAACCTTTTCAGAGAACCTAAGCCCAGTTTTAGTCATGGTGGAATAATTTATGGTTGCACATCAAAACTTATTGTTTCCCATTTTGAAATGAAATCATCTATAGTTTATTCAACTGAGTTATAATTTGATGTTGAAATTTAAAATTGAAAGCAAACCTTAGCGGGAGGAAAGTATGAAGCTAAAACAAGCAAATATACAGACTACTCCTTGTAAATCAAAACCATTAAGCATTACACAGCTCTAATAGTCATTTTGCATTGTTGGCTCCTCTTTCAACAGCAATAATTTACCAAGATATATCTAATTTCAAGAACATGTTCTTTTTCTTTAAAGCATGCAACAAGAGATGTAAGGGATGAAGGATTTTAAAGACGTGACGCTTACATGGTAGTAAGATATTTTTTGTATCTACTAATTTTTTATGGCAATTATGCCATGCAATTTTTTATGGCAATTTATTGGAACCTTAGTTACAATAAACCTGGGAACTAAGGTTGGTTGTATTACTGCAAAAATTGGTGTTGGGAACTTTCATTTTATTCTGAATTATGTTTTTGGTTCAGCTGTTCATGCCCTTTTTTATTTTCTGTTTGTGAATCTTCCTGGAACTTAAAGGAAGGAACTCCAGTTGCAGGGGGGAAGTGTTTGGCGGAAGCACTAGGAAGCTAGTCTGTGTGCACATCTGGGTTGCTTGCTGAAGTTGCAGCACCTCTGTAGATAGTTCTCTTAATAAAGAGTTTAGTTTTAGAAATAAGTCCTCTCGTATCATTAATCAACACACAATACATGAAATAATAAATATTAGTAAAAAAAATTTTCACAGTAGTATTTGGGAATGTTTGTCATACAAATACACACGGAATGTGAACATGGATGTTTGTGTGCAAATAAGAGTTTTTCACTATTGTTATTCCCAATTTGATATTTGACATCCTCTATTTTCAAGTTTGTAAAAATATCGGTTATCATATTGGTGATTAGCAAACAAATAAAAAAAAATAGAAAAAATAAGTGACTACTCATGCACCCTAATTAGTGAAAACAAATAGACAAAGAAATTTGTCTGCTGAGATTATTTGGTTTATAACAGGGTTTCTCAAACAGGGGTCCCCACTTGTGTAGGGAAAGCCCCTGGCGGGCCGGGCCGGGCCGGGCCGCTGTGTTTGCCTGCCCTGTCCGCAGGTCTGGCCAATCGCAGCTCCCATTGGCTGCGGATTACTGCTCTGGGCCAATGGGAGCTGCTGGAAGTGGAGGCGGATGGGGCAGGTAAACACACCAACCTGGCCCATCAGGGACTCTCCCTACAGAAGCGGCAACTCGGTTTGAGAAACCCTGGTTTATAACAAATAGAAATCTTTCTTTTTTAGTTAATCATTCACAAGTAGGAAAAAAAATCTAAATCCATCACATAAGTCATTCACAGTGAATGAAACCATTTGTATTTACAACTACCAGCTTCAAAACCATGGTTGATTACAACTTTACTGAAGGATTCAGAGACAACAGTGGTCCCTGTGCCCCAGTGCAGTAAGGTAGCATGTCACTGCCATTGCTGTGCCCCTTCAAAAGGCCTCTTTGTTTTTTGGTGGGGAGAACATCTGCTGCTGCCCTGTTAATGAAGATGGTGTGACTTCTGTTGTAAGGTTGTCTCGCCAACTCCTCAACTTTAGATTACTTTGTCTCTAGCCAAAACTAAAATAACACAAACTGTAACAAATGTACTGTACACCGGTTGTTTGGCACTTGCATGCACACTTTAAATCTCTCTGAACCAAAATGAAACAACAATATATCAGCCCTGTCTTTTCCTAAAGGGTCAAAGTCTATTCTCTAGTACTCCAGTGCCAATCCGGAGTACAATGGTCACTAATAAAAACACAGCGTTTGCCAATGGTCCCAAAGTATTGTCTACAATTACTGCAGTTTCTACATATATTTGCAATAGATAATATGTGTGCTATCCAGTATTGCCTTTTTAATAGCTTCTTCTGTAATTCATTGACCAGTTCATTACTCCAGAGTTAAACTGTGTGCGCTAAATGTCTAAAATTAGAGAGAAATATAAAACTGCCAGTTCCAACTGCTGTAGCAGCTAATCTAAGGATAAACTGGATCTCAAAGAAAAAGAGGGAAGACTCTTATCAGTGAGACTCTTATCTAAAACCCATTGAAACTGATGGAAATACTCTCATTGGCTTCAATTGGCTTTGGATCAGATTCTGATTACATGTTGTTCAGTGCAAACTCTACCTTCATTCTTGTTTCTAGGTAATACCAGAGCTGCGTAAATAACTGATTTTTTTATTTATTTATTTTGTTGATTTGGTGACAAGAACCAAAACATTGAAAAAATTGTTTGAGGTCAACCCAAAACTATTTTTTTAATTTTTCAGGGAAAAAATGTCCTTTCTTTTTGTTTCAGGTAGAACAAAACATTTTGCTTCATTTCATTTGCTTTTTCTACCTTATTAAAATTCAATTCAATTAAAATTCAAAACAAAAAGACATTTTGATTGAAAAATCAATGTTTTGAAAATGTATAAATGAAACAACATATTATGGGCAGGAGAGGAATAATCAAAATTATGGCAAATTTGACACAATTTCTCAGTGTTCTGGCTGACCCCTCTGGACATTTTTCGGTGAAAAAATGTTTTGTCCAAAAAATTTCACCCAGCTCTCCTTCTATTTCACACCTTCATGTTAAGCATTACAGTCTAGACTAGAGATGATTCGAAGAGCCTGGTGCTTCCTCTCTATTCTTTCCCAACCTGTACTAAAAAGAAGACACAATTTAATATTTATTTGGGGGCCAAATTCTCAAATGAGCTCACCTCCCATTTAGACACCAAAATAAATTGCCAGATTTTCAAAAAATGTTGGCATGTTGACTGATACTGAGCAATTCTTGAAATCTGACCAAAAGTGTCACATTGGGAACTATTGGTTCAGGACACCTTGACACTCTGTCTTTAGATAGGTACTAAATGATAGATGAACTGTTCTGAAATCTGATCCCAGTGGTGGATGCCGAGCACATGAAAATTTAACCCTGAACTTCAGTATCTTCTTTCCAAATTTTAAGGATTCTTGACATTTGAGAGCAGCAAACCTCCTACTATGGAAAATTTTTTTTCATGACAGCTAACACCCACCAAGAAACACTCTTAAACGAGAGATCTGTGCACCTTCAAACAATGTGATACTCACAGGTGCAACCTAGGGTTACCAGATGTCCGATTTTATGGTGTGACAGACCCAAACCAGTGGGGTACGGAGTCTGGTCCTATTGGCATCCAGAGGTGGCCGGGCGAAGCCCACCCACTTTTAAAGGACCTCCCACCAGCCTAAGG
>NC_066617.1:239318794-239354088 GCF_025201925.1 Gopherus flavomarginatus
AAATGGAGGAATCAAAAAAGCAATAGTCACTTTAAAAATTGATTTATGCTGTTTGGGTCTGATTTATTTTTAAGAGGTTCTGAGAAGCCACCATGATAGTTGGAAGCCCAACCTCAGTGGATCTTGTACATATCTTCAGAGTTGCAGAGTTTATAAATTGTGCTGGTAATGCTGGAGATTGTAAGTGCCATTAAACTAAATCTCTCCCTCTCTTATTTAAGTAGCTAATAAGCTTTGCAGAGATATTCTGTAAAATTTGTGAAATACATCATATGAATAGCACAGATGCAAACCTTTAAGAAACTCAGCAGACAGAAGCAGCAAAGCTCAAAAGCTCCTGGAATCTAACAGTTCCTGTTTAAGGAACTTGAAAACTCTAGTTTTCAAGCAGTGAAAACAGCAGAGCTTATAAGCTCCAAAAAATCCTAGCTCTGGTTCAAGGAACTTAAAGGTCTGAAGACATGCATGGTAAAACAAATGAATCATGTAGGCTAACTAGCTATGATGGAAAGGGCTTGGAAGCTTTAGACACATCTGACTGAACTTACCCTAACTATTTAGCTTATATAAGTTAGGGAGCTTAAACTCAGAGGAAAACTCCAAGAGCCAAATAAATTGTGCTAAAGGAACAATAGGTGTTGGAGAATATATCTGACTGAAGTTCCAAAGGCTAGACCTCCTAGTCCTGATTCCAGGAGCTCCACAGGCAAAAGCAGCACTGCTTGTAAACTCTGCGGACGCTTTCAGCAGAGCTTTGAAACGTCATCATTTGAATAATTCTGAGTTCCTCAGGGCCTTGAATCACTGGCCCTTGTTCTCCACTGTTTTGCGCTTTGGGCAGCCATTTACAGTTCTCTAAAGTGGGTGTGAAATATTGCCCAAGTCATAATGGTAATCCTTTACATCCCCTTTGTACTCTTAAGAACTGAAAATCACTACACAAGGGAAAAGGCAGTGGAGAATCAGGCCAAAGTCTCTGAGGGTCAACTGTTCTATGCATCATCCTCAGCACTGAACCTTAATAGCACAATGTAGCCCTTTGCTTTTTCCTACCTCATTATTATAATCATGACACTAGCTTTGTCTTTACTGCTAAGAAAAGATGCTATTTTTACCTCAGGTACCTAACCACATGTTGGCTATTCCAAGGTAAAAACATGGTGAGGACCTGTCACTTTACTTTTACAGGAAAGCTAAAATAGGTGAGGTCAGCCACAGGTGGGGTATACTGCCAATGAATTTGGCCTAGTTTACCTCATAGTAAACTAACCTGCCTTGTTCTCCACTGTACATTTTGTGGGGAATATGCTCATGCTTGTTAGTTACCATCCAGATAAAAACACCCTTTCCTTAGCAGAGGAAGACAATGCCAAAGGACTCTGCTGCTGTACTAGATAATATGCCTGACATAACAATTCACTCTTCCTCTTTAATTACCCATTATTCCTTTTTTTGCAACCATCTCTGTATGACACTGTAAATAGAGACAAATTTCTGATTTGCTGATTTTATTCTTTCTAGCAAACAATGGATAAGTATCATAACAAGGTATATTTTTAGATGATTTAATAAAAAAACCCCATTAAGTGTGATGCCCAGATGTACCATACTTAACTATTATGTCTTTTGTATCTTCCATTGTCACAGCAGGAAGAAATGTGTTTTAAGCCCAAAATGCCTCATACTCTGGAGGTAGATTTTAAGCAAACTGCAAAAAAGCAGTCCTGCTCTATCTTTGGAATCATCCCGTCCTTATCTATTGCATAGTTATCCCAATCAACAGCTGGGTAATTAAAATCTCCAGAATCAAAGTTCTAGCTTTCTTGGAAGTTTGTTTCTCTTATTTGTAATAACATTTCTTGATCAATTTTTGCTAAAGCTAAAGAATATGTTGACTAAACAAATTGTTCCATGGCTTAAGCCTCTAAATTGGTTATAGCTCATTGGGGAACACATATCACATTCCAGGTATGGTTTCTCCCTTCTTGAAATCCACCTGCTGCTACTGTTGCAAAGAACTCTACCATTTATTTTGTGGGACCTAAAAACACACATAGTATTTTTCAGTTGCATGTCAAGGCACATGCCAATAGAGATGGGCATAACTCACAAAAAATTATGTCAGATATTGCAGTTCAATAAACAGAAAAGCAAAGAAGAAAGAAGTTTAGCAGTAAGAAATACTTATGAAATGGTCTTTTAATAAAGGACAGGTAAGGGGAAAATGTGAACTTAGACAAGTTAATCAGTCCAGATAATAGGCACATAAATTATAAGCTGACAAATGGACTGTACAATGGTCACCCTTAAACATTTTTCAATTGCCTTTGTAACTAAATATTCTTTGAGAATTGTTCACATTATTTCATATTATGTTGCAATAAAGTTATCCAATTACTCAGGGCAAAATTGTAAAGTTCTCAAGGGGAACCACAGTACTGCAGATAATTTATGAAGAAGTGGAGAGCTACTCTTAAGAGTAGAGAAAAGGAAATATTTTACTGATCTTCCAAAAAAAAAAAGAGGAGTGATAATCCTGGCAACTGTCATCCCATAAATCTAACTTTTTTTTCTAGTAAGAAAGTGTATAACATATTAAGAAAAAACATCACTAAACTTTGAAGACCAGACAATGCTGCTTAGCTCTGCTCACAGAGGTGACTGTCTCAAGTGGATCAGCAGAGTACATACAGTGGGGTTGATAATCAGCATGGGTATGACCACACTGTAATTTGAGGTGTGACTGCTGCTAGGTAAATATATTTATGCTAACTTTACTTGTGCTAGCATGGCTAAAAATAGCAGCATAGTTGTGGTGACATGGGCATCAGCACAAGCTAGCAATGTGAGACTATACTAGAATCCCAGTGTACTTGCATGACCTGTGCCATCATGTCTATATTCTATATTGGCCATGCTACTGTGGATATATCTATCCATACTGCAATCCCTCCTCAGACTGAAGAGTGGACATGCCCCATGTGAGGAGAGGAAGGACAGGGGCCAAGAGAGAGTAGGTAGGGAGCTCCCAGCATCTAAAATACATTAACTGTTCAGTGGCCCTTTTCCAATGAACAGCGGCATTCTGCACCAGAAAGGGTTCCAGGTGCACCAGCTCAGAGAGAAAGCCCTTTCCCAACTTAGGAGTGAGGCTGTTCACAAACAATCTATGGACCCAGAATTATTTACAGAAATTGTTCAGCAAATAAAATTAAAGAATAAAAACTGATAAACTGGCAAATGGTGAAGGCCAATTCATGAATGCAGATGAAATTAATTGAATAAGGTAATTGAATTAACCACTCAGCCCTAATAAAAAGCTATCTGAATAGATAATGTTTCAGCCCAATGTCTTTCTCTGTATTCTAAATTCCAGTCCTTTTCTTTCTTATATATCCTTATCTCAGGTACTCAACGACTGGAAAGTAATACCATTATTCAATAAAATGATCAATAGAATTCAGTTATAGATTCACATCCTTGTGGGCAAGATATTAGAAACAATTTGTTGGATGTCGGGAGAGAACACCTCAAAAAGCATGATTTGATTAGAAACAACCAACAAGGATTTATGAGGAGGGCTTTTTTAATTCAACATGCTGGGGATCTTCCAAGAGATTACTACTGCAGCAGACAAAAGAAATAAAATGAATGTTTATAATTTAGATTTTCAAACAGCATTTGATCAGTCTCTATAGGAAAGATTATTGTCTAATTTCTTGGGTGAACAGATCACCTGATAAGAAATTGGCTGGAAAACAAAGTTACAGCACTGTTAAAAAAATCACAACTCCTCAACCTGGAAAGACAGGTATGACTGAGTCCCAAGATGTGATCAGTGGAATACTTCGTCTAAAGCACCCATCATGTTTGGATATCTTGAGAACCTATTTAATTTAGCAAGAGGATAATGAAAAGTCGCATCTCGGAAAAGGAATGGGACATCAAAAAGCAATATAAATAAGAGCTGTGATACAAAATTATGTACTTGGAAGAAGTTCTCATCAAACAACAATGTTAGAGATCCCCAAACAAGAATGTATTGTTAGGTAATGGTGAGGCATTGCACCTGGCAGCAACCTGGACCTGACTGTTTTTCTTAAATGAAAGCTGATGTTGGAAAGCTAGAAAAGACATGGGAGTAAAGCTGGCAATGTACATTTAAAGAACATAACACTGAACATCATGCTGTGGGTTACTGCATAAGAGACAAGCTAGTTGCATCTGTTCAAAAGAATCATTTAAAAATGATGTTCCTTGCCAGAAAGTTAACTAAGAGATTAAGGGTCAGATGCTCAATGCACAAGCCCCCATTTACACCATTCTGGCAGTGTATGTGGGCTTTAAAGTGGGCATAAATGTCCAGAGGGCATTTACACTGCCAAAACTGTGTAAAGGAGCCTTGTAGTCACTGAGCATCTGGTCCGCTATCTTCTGTTTTAAAAAGAGAAACCACACAAAAGATCCTTTTATTGAAATGCAGTCACTCCTAGGGTAAGACATAACAGCAGTTCAGCATAACATTCCTACTAATTTAGGACAGGAAGTGAAGAAGAATATATCCAGAAAAAACTGTTTGGAGGATTTCAGCAGAGAGAATGTAGTTACCCAAGCTGGAATCTAGTCAGAACTCTAAGCCTGGGAAATGATATATTACACAAGCATGGCTGTTTTCCTAACTGTATATTTATATGATATTTATGCTGTGGTAGAGCTTACAATGTGCTCGGCATTTGGAAAAACAACAACAAAACACACACAAAAACAAATAACAAAACCACACAAGAAGTAACAGTCACTTCACGAAAAAGATTATATTGGTATATACCACAGCAAATAGTGTAATAAACTTAACACTAGCCTGTGCTAATTATAAGCCATTATTACCATCTCCCCTCTGTAGCTTAACATATCTGTGTTTTCAGTCTAATCTACTGTAGATAAAAAAATAAATGAATTAAGAGATGAAATAAGACATCACAGTAATTCTAATTAAGCATTACAGAGAGGAAGCAGATAGTGTTTTCAGAAGGTGAACCCAGATTTTTTTAAGATGAGTCTTTTTAGTAACAGTGTAAAGAATAATGAACCATCCATTAAAAGAGGTTAAGTACTGTATAGTGTTTCCATTTCTTCATTTTCTGAAAGAAGCTTAATAATAATAATTACATTTTATAATAGAATTTATCAGCTGCCTAACTGTTTTGATTTCTTAGGATTAGCAGTTGGGGTGCCATTATTGTAATTCTTTCTGATTGCGAACTGCACGGCACTTACTCAGTCACTTAGTTCTCATTTAGAGTTTCTGATGCTGCATCCTTTTTAGACTGATTTGGAGGTAATGAAGCAATCTATATTTAGATCGTTTTCAGAAGATTTATTTTTATTATTTTTAGTTAGTATTCATTTCCCAGGTACTGAATGAAAAATGCTGCTAGCAGGCAAGGAGCACAGGGAACATTTTGAAGCAGATTCTGAGATATGAGTTATTTTTAATCAGATATCGCTCATACTTTTGCTTCCTTTTTCACACTAGTGCACAGCTAACTGAAAGTGAGCTCAGCTTCCCAGGTTCAAGTCAGATGGAGAGCATATGTTCCAAACTTGGGCACCAATGGCTGCATTTAGGATATTAGAGGGCAATTAGATGCCTAGAATTGAGTGGGAGTTGATTTGAGCACTAAACTCCAATACTCAGATTTGTCAACTGAGCCCACCATCTTATCTGATTATGCAGAAGCAATCTCTCTGTCTAGGCCTTAGAGTGAATGTGAAGGAAAGTATGCTTTATGGGCACTGCTATAGTTTCCAACCTTTCATTAGGGGCTGTCATTTCCATACCACCAGCTGAAGAGATGCAAGCCTGCTCCATTCTTCCTCCATAACCAAAAACACATTGTTCACCATTACTTGGGCACGATGGAAGTCAATGGCAAGCTCCCATTGACTTCCATGGGGCCAGTATTTCACTCTTAAGATCTAACACAAAATATATATTTCTACCTTTTTATTTCAGCCTACTGACATGCCAGCTTGTTGTTGTGATGCTGTCAAAATTCATGAACCAAGCACAGCTAGGCTGACTGAGTATTTGAGTAGGAGAATTCCAAAGGAAATTATGATAATTCAGTATATTTACCTCTTCTACTGAAGTCAGTACTGAACTAATGTGCCAGCATGCTGTTAGACTCTGCATTGGACATACCCACTCTACAAGCTGCAAGTGATCAGTATAGTGCAAATGAAACTTTTTGCAAGTGTGGGAGTGTTAACCACAGTGTTCAAAAGAGCTTTCTTTTTGGATAATTACATTATCTCTACCTAAATTCCCCTGCAGTTTCTACTAGATACATTCTTCTTCTGTTACCATCCTTAAGTGTCAGGTAGTGCTACTGTGAGCTGTGAAAATCTTGTTACGTTTCAATGGAGGTATGACTGCATTTGTGTAAATGATTTTATAAAAATGTTAGTCACCTAGACCCTTGTCCTGCAATCCAATCCAAGTATCCTGTTCATTTCTATGTGGCTCCAGGTAGGCATAAAGGTCTGCCTATACAGAGCAGAATGTAAGATTGGGGTTTCAATTCTTTTTTAAATAAACCATATCTTTGAATTCAAGGAAAATGCATCTTATATAGCTAAGGGAGCACACGCAGCTATGTGCACTGACCGAAATGGTTGTACTTTAGTCTAATGATGGCTCAATTCTAGGAAAGCTGTTCTAGGATGACTGGGCCCAGAGCCCTACCCTGATATTAGAAAGAGTCTAACCCTAAAGGGCTGTAATAATGAACATCTTAATTTTCAGTGAGGGTGAAATTCACCCCGTTCAAAGGACCAGCCCAAGAGCCAGCTACAGAATTTGCAAATTAGTCTTCAATGGTACATAAATGATTAAAGGCTTTGAGATGAATTTCACCTTGATTGAACAGAAATGATAATAGAGCAAAGGAATTCAGCAAGAGATACTGGCTTATAGTGTGAAAAAAAGTCTCCCTTAAAATGACAGTGGTCTTCTTATTCATGCTCTTCATTGCCATATTAGAATTTTAATGAGACTTGGTGAGTTCAGGACTTTGATTTTTGGTAATATCCTTTCACTATGAAAAACTCACAGACGTATTTCACATTACCAGGTGTACTGGTGTTAAAGAGCTCCCACAGGGAACAGTTACTCAATCCCTCCTCTAACTTGTCAAATTACAAGTTTTTCTAGCAGGTTCTAGGTTTTGTGCATGTGAGTTTTTTGTTGATGTTGTTTCTGGGCTACCTATTAACCTGTTTGAGAGATTCTCTTCTGGAGTCCCTCTCATAGAACTCAAATATCACACACGTGGGGGTTAGCAATAACATCACTATTTCTCAGTATTTTAATCAGAATTTAAAACTAAATTATACTTCAATATTAAGTTGGAAATATATTTTTCAAAGCAGAGAACTTTAGTTAAATCATCCCTCTAATTCTGTCTCATATCTACTGACTCTCTCTCTTTCAACAACGTTATTCAGATTCACAACACGTGTATTATCCTGTCCCTTTCAGTGCTGCTTTTACAATTTATCTAAAGCTTTGTATCACCTAGATATACAAGGTCAGGCCACCTTGTTCTAAATTATCACAGAACTTATATTGGATAATTGGACAGATGATGAATGTCATAGCTGGGTCATGGGCAGACCTAATGGTCAGAGCCAGAGTCCACAGTCACAAGACAGGAGTCAAGAGTCTGCTGGGTCAAGATACCCAGGAATCAGAGACACGAAACAAACTGGGGAATAGAACTATGAGTCAGGAGATTGAGTTAGGACAGTTCAGGATACCAAGAAGTTAGAGACCGAAGACAACCACAAGGTCAGATACCAGGAGTCAAGCCGCGTCGGGATGCCAGAAAGTGAAGCTGGGGGAGCCGGAAGCCCAGAACACGGTGAAGCCCAGTTATTCAGTCAGCTTTCTGTTCCTGCAGCTGCCTTAAGTAGGGCCAGTGGGCTGCTCTGGGACTCCACCAATTGGACCTCAGGAGCAGACCTGGAAACTGGGGCTGGGCTTCATGGGTCCTAGGTAAGCAGCTATCAGCAGGCTACCAGTGATGGTTAGAGCATGGCTGCAGCTGTGGACCCAGGTTCAAGCCCTATGGGTCATGAGCATGAATGGGTTTTGAACAGAGTTATAGGTAGATAACTCAAATACCTACTTCTCTTGGAGGGTCAATCTTCTAATGAACTTTTTTAAGCTATAAATTGATTATCCATATTTTCTATCTGGAAAAAATGAACAGGATGATCTTTAACATGGTCCCATATGATATCATGTGATGACACTTGTCCTAAGCTTGGTAAACAAAGACAATGGGAAGGATTCCTTACTAGGCTATCTTCAGTCCAGGAGGCCATGATGATGTCAGTTTGCTTTAACATTCTCTCTTTTCACTTTGTAGGTAGGTGTCATTATATAATTGCTTAGCACAGTCCTCTGTACTTGAGAATATATATTATTCTATAATTTTAATTTGTTTACCCACTGAGACAATGAAAAGTGTTCAGTGTGTCTGTGGGGACCTAGGAGATGAAACTGGATTTATACAGAACTTTTCTATTAAATTGTTTACCTACATTTTAGGTAGTCTTTAAGGGTAAAATCTGATACATGTAGTGTTTGTTTTGTGTTCATGTCTAGTTGGTATAGATTTTTCTAGCTGACAGCAACCATGGTTGGCTACTGTTCAGAAACTGGCTGTTAGTATGTTAGTAGAATAATCTGTTTTTCCATATTACTGTGCATCCATGCAGCGTGATAGCTATTCAGTATGATTACATTTGGTAACAACTCAAAGGCTGCAGTTACCTCTTCCATCTAGATGTGCATTATTATTTACCAGGCTACAACATTACACCAATAAACTGCTATTGAACTTGTGCTGAAAAAGGATAAGATAGACCATGTTCAGCAACATTTCAGTAACCACAGATAAATCATTCTGCTTTTTTCCGCTAACCTTTTCTCTGACTCTATCCAAATGGCATTCATGTTCTCCACTCTGCTGAAACTATTGATATTGTCCTTTACTAATGACATCTTTATGAAATCCAAGGACCTCTTTGCCTTACTCATTCTCTTTGCTCCCTCTGTTGCTTTTGCTACTGTGAACCAATGCTGTCTTAAGACCCTATCTTCTCTGGGCTTCTAGGACTTTGCTACTCCAAGATCTCCCTACTTACTGCTTCTTCACTATGGCCACTGGTGGAGATTATTCTTCCATCCCCTTTCTGTGAGGATTCACCAGATGTCTGTTTGGTTCCCTATGGCTCCCTCTGCACTTGCTCCATTGGGAATCTCATACACTCCTATAATTTCAGTTATCAACTTTGTTGATGACTCTCAAACCTATATCTCCATCTCATCTATCTGCTCTATAGGTAAATTCATATAACTGCATTCACTGTAATGTCTTCTCCTGGATGTGCCACACTTCTTCCTCAGACCATATATATCTAAAGCTGATGGACAGATTCCTATCATCACCTACTCATTTTTAAAGTTCTTCAAAGTGCTGCATACACCCCAGCTCTTATTTCCTCTTACAGTTTCTCATGTATGATGTTTTGATAGTTCATCTCACCCAGCTGTTCTTTTCATCTCTTCTAGCTGAGAAAGTGCACCTTTTCTCATACCACTCTTTATCTTGGGAATAACTTCCTTTCTTCAGTGTACATAGGAGCCTTCCTCACCTTCTTCTAGTGGCTAATAAAATCTCATAGTTCCAGCTATTCTTGTTCTGCTGCATTTCAGATTTGGAATTTAACTTTCATCACAGTAATAGTAAATGAATTTTTAAAAGAACACAGAATTACAAAAGATGCATCTCAAATATTGATCCACAAACCAGACGATTCTGATTCATCCTTCCTCCTCCTTCTCTGTTTCTTGTCTAATCTAGATTGCAAACTCCTGAGAGAAGGCTCTTCAGCTCGTTTGTCTGCAAAGCATCATGCACACCACAGGCCTATACAAATAATATCAGGAGTAATTTCCTAGAGGAATCAGGGCCCCTTCTTCTGTGCACTTCTGTCCAGTATATCGGGAGAGTTTCCAATAAAAAATACTCACAATATGAGTTAGAGGATTTATGTTTGTGTATTTTAGATGATTGGCCAAAATCTATAAGCAATCATCCAAGAAAATATTGTTACTTTGGGCCTTTCCAGGTACCAAAAATGTAATTCTTATCAAATACAAATCATTATTACTTGCTCTCAGTTTTCAGTAATCTGGCTATTATTCAAAGAATAGAAGATAAATTTGACTCAATAACAGGTATTTGGCTGCTTTTACTCAAACTGCATGAAAACTATCTGAACATTTTGTCATTTTATGTGTTACACCACAGAAATCTCCTTTTTCTCCTTTTCTTTTTATTTCACAGATGTACAGTATATTCTTTAAACAGTTCATGTTGCCCTCTGTTTAAAAAAAGTCAATGCAAATAAACAATCATGAGTCCCCATTATCTATTGTCCATTCTTTGAAAGGTTTATTAACATAATCCTCTTCTTATTTCCCTTATGATCCTGATTGTGAAATTTGATTTCAGGGAGAATGCGGTCTGATGCACAGCAAGATTATCCAGTTGTTTTGTAGGGGAGCAAGAAGTTTTCTCGATGGACGAGATGAGTAGGACAGGCTTCATTTTATGTTTGTGCAGAAAAGAAACATTATTTTAAGCTGAAATTAATTCTAGAGTGTGCCATGCTGATATGTTTAATAGGAGGAACAAAGTAAAAGTGATACATTTCTAAGACCGAATCACAAATCACAAATTTTTAGAGAGACTTTCTTTTAATTGATGTCTGATTCATGCATATAAATTATGCATTTATGTGAAGAAATGGATACTTTCATGTGTGTACAACTGGTTTTACATACAGTTACCAATCCATGTCTGAACTTACTTCACTTGCCAATACAATTACTTTTTTGCATCTGTCCATATCAGGTCAAATGCTAATGTTTACTCACCATGAGTAGAACCTTAGTCCTCAAATATACTCAATAAAAGTCAACAGGACTACTGGCTAAGTAAGGCACAAATCAAAGGAAATAAAAGTTTCCTAGCCTAGACAATAATTTGCATTTAGAATTTAGGCATCCTATTTTTTAAAAAATGGCCTATCAGGTCTCTGTGGAATGGCTATGACATTAACTTTTTAGCCATATGTACCACTCATATTAAGCAGTACCTTTCCTCACAAATAGCTGCATTTATATCAGTGAGACTATTTGTAGAATAAGATGTTATTCAGCATGTGTAAGGGTATCCGAATTTTGTCTATCATGTTTCATGATTGTTCTCTTACTGTAAATCTAGGCCCTGATTCCAAAGAATAGAGAAGTAGATGCCTGACTTTCAGCCCGTGAGTAGTTCCATTAATTTGTGTGTGAAGTTTTGTTAAAGTTAGGCATGTACTTCAGTGCACTGCTGAGCTGGGTTTCCATGCAGTGTTTTAGTAATAGAAAGGTACACTGTGCAGGTACAAATATGATGGACTGAAAATAAATCCCTAGGAATAAAATTAACAGTGCCCTTTTGTTCATATTGAACTTGTCATCTTTATCTTGGCTGGCATTGTCTGCCCCACATCAGATGCATGATAAGGGCCAGATTTTTGGAAGTGTTGAAGTGATTTATATATTTTTGATATATGACTAATATGCATTTATTATCTAATAGTAAAAAAAAGACACAATTGACTTAAAGTTGAATATTATTTAAAAATATGTAGCAACATGTAGGCAACTGTCTGCAGCTATCACCTTTCCTATTACTAATGCAGTGAAACTTGTGCTAGACATAACAGTCATACTGGTTACAGTTGTTCCTTGAAAGTGTGGGAGAACTGAATTTGACTTGTGTATTTTTTTGTATATCTTGATCTGTAAAGCATCTGTTTCATTATTTTTGATCTTGAATTAAAATCATTTAGTGGACTATAATTTACAGGATCACAAGATAAGCATGCATCAAGTGATATCACTTGATATCAAAGAAAATATTCTCTCAGCCTTCTGCCCCACCGCCAAAAAATTCTTTCTATAAATCAAGAAAAACAAGAATAAAAATCAGACAAAATGCCAAAAGAATGAGTGATGACTTCTGTCATAAACAGATAGTTAAGGGTTAATGTTTCTTTTACCTGTAAAGGGTTAACAAACAGGGAACCAAACACCTGACCAGAGGACCAATCAGGAAACAAGATACTTTCAAATCTCGGTGAAGGGAAGCCTTTGTTTGTTTGTTTTTTTGGGTTTGGTTTTGTTCTCTCTGGGTCCTGGAAGGGACTAGACGTGCAACCAGGTTTCTTGTCAATCTCCCTGCTACAGTCTCTTATATATTCAGAATAGTGAGTATTTAGTAAGAAAGGTGGTTATAGTCTTTTGATTGTTTTCTGTATTTGCAAATGTGTATTTGGATGGAAGTATTTTAAATTGTATTTCTGCTGGAGGAGGCTTTTTCTCCAGTTTCTATAAGCTGACAGACCCTGTAACTTTTACCATCTAAATTGCAGAGATAACTTTTATTTTTTTCTTTCTTTTTTATTAAAAGTTTTGCTTTTAAGACCTGTCTGATTTTTCCCCTTGTTGAGGCTCAAGGGAATTGAGTCTGTACTTAACAGGGAAGGGGAAGGGAGGAGAGAAGAGTGGAATCCCTTTGTTTTAGATTCACGGAGCTTGAATCTGTTTATCTCTCTAGGAGCCCAAGGAGGGAACACCTGGAGGGGAGGAGAAGGTGGGGGAACAAACCTAATTTCTCTGTATTGTGATTCAAGGAGTTTGAATCACAGTGATCTTCCAGGGTAACCCAGGGACGGAAATCCTAGGAGAGGCAACGGTGAGGAAAGGGGTTTACTTTCCTTGTGTTAAGATCCAGGGGGTCTGGGTCTTGGGGGTCCACAGGGAAGGTTTTAGGGGGACCAAAGTGTATCAGGCACTGGAATTCCTGATTGGTGGCAGCTTATCAGATCTAAGCAGGTAATTAAGCTTAGAGGAATTCAAGCTGGTACCCCAACTTTTGGACTCTAAGGTTCAGATTGGGGAAAGATACTATGACAACTTCTGTATCATGTACACTTCTAAAATGATCTTTTGTAAAGCAATTGAATCTGTAATCTCTCCTTGCTGTTAGATTTCATTCGGTTGACAATTTAAATATGGGTCAGTTCCTGCCGTAGGGTTAGTACAGTAGGTACCTGTCCACTTCAATCATCATCCAAAATATTTCAACTATCAGAGTAAACTAATCAAATTCATAAACCACAAGTCTATTTAAGCAGAGCTGGTATGTTTTTTTCCCCCGTACATGAAAGGATTCTGGGAAGATGCAGATCTCTGAATAGCTTCAAGGTAATAACAGAAAGTAACAGGAATATTAAAAAAAGAATCATTTGCATCTCTTGAGGTTTGTTTTTTAAAAGAGTGAGAAAAAAATATCTCTCCAGCACAACACAAATTAATTACACAACACAAATCTTCTTGTTTTGGTAATGTCAACATTTGATTAGATTTATTTTAGGTTTGATTGAACAGCCTGTTTAATTAAATTAAAACAAAAGAAAAACTGCATTAATGCAGTTTTAAACTTGAGATTTTAATCATATAAAAATTGGGTAGTTCAACAGTTTTGATCCCAAAGCAACATTAGCTCTGCCACATTGATGTATTTAGTGTTTTGGCTTACTGCTTATGACAATACTTTCTATGTATAGAACTTTTTGTAATTATAAATTAATGTTAACAACAACCCTGCATAGAAGGCAAATGAGTAATATTAGCTCTCCTACACAGCTGGGAAAAGCAGAGGTGACATGATTTGAAAAGGCAACAAAACTATCTAAAACAATCAGGGCCTGAACTAGGGCTCAATTTCTTCTTCAGGCCTGAGCTGAAATCACTATGAGTCAGATTTTTATATCCTCAACCACATTAATTAATACCTTTCTGTATGAGTCAATTGATTTCAGTGGAACTGTGCATGGAGTAAGTTGCTATTCAGTGGAAAGAAGGCTATCAGAATATGGGGCAGTACGTGTAATGCAAATAAATTAAAAAACTGGGGCAACTGAATTCTCACACTTAATGTAGCATTAATTAATGTTCTTGTGTTTATATTTAAATGAGGATGTATATATATAATAGGGCTCTAAGCCTTGGTAGAGGTAGGAATGTTCTGGAAGCTGGGAGCAGTGGCTATGGGTTGTTATTGGGGGAATGGGTTTGACAGCTCTCACACATGCATGTTTGAAAGAGAGAGACAGAAAAAACATGACAATCCAGGAGTGGGGCTGGGCAAAATCTCAGTCAACCAAAACATTTTGAAAATGTAGATTATATTCATTGAATTGTTTGGGTTTTTTTAGGAAAAAAAACCAGAAAGAATCAGAACATTTTGTGTTGCCATTTTCTGAATACAACTTCAACTTGAAATACCTTTTCATTTCAAATTTTACTGCAATTTTAATTTTTTAAATGGTTAAAAAAACCTCAGAAAACAAAATGAAACATTTAATTTAGGGTCAAATGAAACATTTTGTTTGACTTGAAACTTTTTTTTTCAGTTTTTTTTGCTTCATCCACAGTACTGAAAATTCAGTTTTTTGCATGGCTCTGTCCAGGGGGGTTTCTTATGCTTAGACGTAGGCAATTTGGGGGAATGTCCATGTGCGAGATCTGAGGTTTTTCATAGCAAAGTGTTGAACTGATTATAGATTTGTCATGTGGGAGAGTGGGAAAGCTGTATTCTTGTCAATAAAGGAAGAAGAAATCAGCGTTTCTTTAGCTGAAAATGGAATTGTGAACTTTTCACAAGCAAGGTACCAGGGAGCATTTTGCCATTTGGACAAGGGACTCCATTTTCATCAGTGAGGCAGAGAGGCCAGAAATGGGCAAAGGAGATATCAATAGATGGCTCATTCAGTCAAAAATGTGCATGCTTCATAGGTTTCAGCCTACTGTGCAATGTTTCTTTCAAGCCATGCAACGTTTTAAAATAATTGGCTCAAAGAAATCATAGCAGGTAATTTAGTAAAGGTCACTCAAATGTTTACTACCATGACACAAACCATAGGGTTACTCTTTCTCTCATTTCATCTCTGTGTCTTTAGCTTCCATCACTAGTTGACAGTTGTCCCAGCTCACACATCTTTCAAATTCATACCATCAGCTGTCCATGTGCCTCAAGGTTACAAACAGTTACAACTTACAAACAGAATGGACAAATCATATGCTATTTGCATCAGGGTTTTCATTCATGTTGGAAGCATTTTTGAAGGCTGACATTTAATAAAAGAGATTTTCTTCTCTAGAAAGAGATTACTCAGCAGTGCTGCTGGCAACTGATGGTATATTTTCACTGTGATTTTTCCTATTGTAATACACTGTAAGAAAAATATCCATAGCCAAATTAGCTTAAAGAGAAATTTGTGCCTGAGCATGGACTGAGTAAAAATGACACCTATGACTCCAAATATTAAAAACCTCATAAAAATATGTTACACAAGGAAGAATAGCTAGTGGGGAGTGAAATGTTCACATCAAACTCTCTAACCTGAACAAATCTCATCTGACTTTAGGTTTCATTATAAATCTGAAACTCAGATAAAGTTTCCCAAGAGACAGATTTTGATCCCCCTTACTCATATTGATTACTAAGTGACTGAAATCAGTGGGACCCCACACGTGGAATCAGGTGTCACTCAGTGTGAATAAGGCTTTCAGAATCAGGCCTGAAAGGTTTGTTCGCAAACCTTTTCAGAGAACCTAAGCCCAGTTTTAGTCATGGTGGAATAATTTATGGTTGCACATCAAAACTTATTGTTTCCCATTTTGAAATGAAATCATCTATAGTTTATTCAACTGAGTTATAATTTGATGTTGAAATTTAAAATTGAAAGCAAACCTTAGCGGGAGGAAAGTATGAAGCTAAAACAAGCAAATATACAGACTACTCCTTGTAAATCAAAACCATTAAGCATTACACAGCTCTAATAGTCATTTTGCATTGTTGGCTCCTCTTTCAACAGCAATAATTTACCAAGATATATCTAATTTCAAGAACATGTTCTTTTTCTTTAAAGCATGCAACAAGAGATGTAAGGGATGAAGGATTTTAAAGACGTGACGCTTACATGGTAGTAAGATATTTTTTGTATCTACTAATTTTTTATGGCAATTATGCCATGCAATTTTTTATGGCAATTTATTGGAACCTTAGTTACAATAAACCTGGGAACTAAGGTTGGTTGTATTACTGCAAAAATTGTGTTGGGAACTTTCATTTTATTCTGAATTATGTTTTGGTTCAGCTGTTCATGCCCTTTTTTATTTTCTGTTTGTGAATCTTCCTGGAACTTAAAGGAAGGAACTCCAGTTGCAGGGGGGAAGTGTTTGGCGGAAGCACTAGGAAGCTAGTCTGTGTGCACATCTGGGTTGCTTGCTGAAGTTGCAGCACCTCTGTAGATAGTTCTCTTAATAAAGAGTTTAGTTTTAGAAATAAGTCCTCTCGTATCATTAATCAACACACAATACATGAAATAATAAATATTAGTAAAAAAAATTTTCACAGTAGTATTTGGGAATGTTTGTCATACAAATACACACGGAATGTGAACATGGATGTTTGTGTGCAAATAAGAGTTTTTCACTATTGTTATTCCCAATTTGATATTTGACATCCTCTATTTTCAAGTTTGTAAAAATATCGGTTATCATATTGGTGATTAGCAAACAAATAAAAAAAAATAGAAAAAATAAGTGACTACTCATGCACCCTAATTAGTGAAAACAAATAGACAAAGAAATTTGTCTGCTGAGATTATTTGGTTTATAACAGGGTTTCTCAAACAGGGGTCCCCACTTGTGTAGGGAAAGCCCCTGGCGGGCCGGGCCGGGCCGGGCCGCTGTGTTTGCCTGCCCTGTCCGCAGGTCTGGCCAATCGCAGCTCCCATTGGCTGCGGATTACTGCTCTGGGCCAATGGGAGCTGCTGGAAGTGGAGGCGGATGGGGCAGGTAAACACACCAACCTGGCCCATCAGGGACTCTCCCTACAGAAGCGGCAACTCGGTTTGAGAAACCCTGGTTTATAACAAATAGAAATCTTTCTTTTTTAGTTAATCATTCACAAGTAGGAAAAAAAATCTAAATCCATCACATAAGTCATTCACAGTGAATGAAACCATTTGTATTTACAACTACCAGCTTCAAAACCATGGTTGATTACAACTTTACTGAAGGATTCAGAGACAACAGTGGTCCCTGTGCCCCAGTGCAGTAAGGTAGCATGTCACTGCCATTGCTGTGCCCCTTCAAAAAGGCCTCTTTGTTTTTTGGTGGGGAGAACATCTGCTGCTGCCCTGTTAATGAAGATGGTGTGACTTCTGTTGTAAGGTTGTCTCGCCAACTCCTCAACTTTAGATTACTTTGTCTCTAGCCAAAACTAAAATAACACAAACTGTAACAAATGTACTGTACACCGGTTGTTTGGCACTTGCATGCACACTTTAAATCTCTCTGAACCAAAATGAAACAACAATATATCAGCCCCTGTCTTTTCCTAAAGGGTCAAAGTCTATTCTCTAGTACTCCAGTGCCAATCCGGAGTACAATGGTCACTAATAAAAACACAGCGTTTGCCAATGGTCCCAAAGTATTGTCTACAATTACTGCAGTTTCTACATATATTTGCAATAGATAATATGTGTGCTATCCAGTATTGCCTTTTTAATAGCTTCTTCTGTAATTCATTGACCAGTTCATTACTCCAGAGTTAAACTGTGTGCGCTAAATGTCTAAAATTAGAGAGAAATATAAAACTGCCAGTTCCAACTGCTGTAGCAGCTAATCTAAGGATAAACTGGATCTCAAAGAAAAGAGGGAAGACTCTTATCAGTGAGACTCTTATCTAAAACCCATTGAAACTGATGGAAATACTCTCATTGGCTTCAATTGGCTTTGGATCAGATTCTGATTACATGTTGTTCAGTGCAAACTCTACCTTCATTCTTGTTTCTAGGTAATACCAGAGCTGCGTAAATAACTGATTTTTTATTTATTTATTTTGTTGATTTGGTGACAGAACCAAAACATTGAAAAATTGTTTGAGGTCAACCCAAAACTATTTTTTTAATTTTTCAGGGAAAAAATGTCCTTTCTTTTTGTTTCAGGTAGAACAAAACATTTTGCTTCATTTCATTTGCTTTTTCTACCTTATTAAAATTCAATTCAATTAAAATTCAAAACAAAAAGACATTTTGATTGAAAAATCAATGTTTTGAAAATGTATAAATGAAACAACATATTATGGGCAGGAGAGGAATAATCAAAATTATGGCAAATTTGACACAATTTCTCAGTGTTCTGGCTGACCCCTCTGGACATTTTTCGGTGAAAAAATGTTTTGTCCAAAAAATTTCACCCAGCTCTCCTTCTATTTCACACCTTCATGTTAAGCATTACAGTCTAGACTAGAGATGATTCGAAGAGCCTGGTGCTTCCTCTCTTATTCTTTCCCAACCTGTACTAAAAGAAGACACAATTTAATATTTATTTGGGGGCCAAATTCTCAAATGAGCTCACCTCCCATTTAGACACCAAAATAAATTGCCAGATTTTCAAAAAATGTTGGCATGTTGACTGATACTGAGCAATTCTTGAAATCTGACCAAAAGTGTCACATTGGGAACTATTGGTTCAGGACACCTTGACACTCTGTCTTTTAGATAGGTACTAAATGATAGATGAACTGTTCTGAAAATCTGATCCCAGTGGTGGATGCCGAGCACATGAAAATTTAACCCTGAACTTCAGTATCTTCTTTTCCAAATTTTAAGGATTCTTGACATTTGAGAGCAGCAAACCTCCTACTATGGAAATTTTTTTTCATGACAGCTAACACCCACCAAGAAACACTCTTAAACGAGAGATCTGTGCACCTTCAAACAATGTGATACTCACAGGTGCACCTAGGGTTACCAGATGTCCGATTTTATGGTGTGACAGACCCAAACCAGTGGGGTACGGGAGTCTGGTCCTATTGGCATCCAGGAGGTGGCCGGGCGAAGCCCACCCACTTTTAAAGGACCTCCCACCAGCCTAAGGGGAGTACTCACAGGTCTGGGACATCAAGTAAGTACGGAGGACAACTAATGAAAAAACAGGATCGGGAGTGAGGTCATAGGGCTAAACAAAGGGAACCTGATGGGGACACCGAGCAGAGAACCCCGGACAATGCCCACTGCTCCTCGATAGCGTCAAGGGAGCCAGTGGACGCCGCCCAGAGGAACTCCGCCTGGATGTGTGAGCAGACGGAGGAATGGAAATAGGCCCTACAGTGGCAGGAAATCCAGTCTGCAAACCTCCTCTCCCTGGTGTTGTAGATGGCCAGTTTGGCCAGGACCAAGAGGAGGTTGACAAGGAGATCCCGCGACTTTGTGGGGCCACAGATGGGGAGCATGTAGATAAAAAGATGAGGGGAAAAGTGCAACCAAAAACGCAAGAAAATATTCAGGAGGAGCCGGAACAGGGGCTGCAACCTGGCGCACTCCAAATAAATATACGCCAAGGTCTCCTTCTCACCACAGAAAGGGCAGGTGCTAGGGACAGATGTGAACTGCGCCAAGTACACACCCATGCTCACGGCCCCGTGAAGGAGCCACCAACTGATATCCCCGGTGGGCCTCGGGACCAGGGAAGAGTACAAGCTGGCCCACCGGGGCTTCTCACCCTCGAGAGGTGCCAGGAGGTCCCGCCATTTGGTATCGGGGATGGATGCGAGGGTGAGGTAGTTAAGGGTATGGAGCACGAGCGTGTACAGATGTTTCCGTGGCACGGTCTGGAACAGAACCGGCTGCAGATCATGCAGCCGGCTGGCAGTGAAAGGGTGAGGGGGCCGACTGGGTCCACGGGGCAGGGGCCCGATAAAAATGTCCACGGGGCCTGGGGTGGAGGGTGGGCGGGGCATGCCCTCTCGCAGGACCCGGTCGAGGTAAGCCCGAGCAGCAGGCAGTAAAGCGGCCTTCACCTCCTGAAGCACGCGCTGGGGAGTACAACGCCTGGAGAGCCCCATGCGCTGAGCGAGCGTCAGGGGATCCAGCCAGTCTCCCCGGTCGTAGTCCAGGAGGTTTCCGACCTTCGTGACTCCCGCCAAGACCAGCCTCTGGCGCACCGTGGGGGACTCTGCCACCTGCACAGCAAGCTGGGGATTGTGTAGGAGGGGCTCCGCGAGGAGGTCAACCCCCACGGTGGCCCGCCAAGGACCTGGTCATTGAAAAGAGCTTCCAGGTCCAGAGAAGGTCTTGGTAGAAGACCGGCAGCCCGGAGAGGTCTCGCGGAAGACCTCTCGGATGGAGGTAAAAGAGCTGCCGGTTGTATCGGAGCCCTCGGAAGCGGCGGAGGAAGGCATGCGCCAATACGGTCCACGCCAGACTACCTGCACCAAACAGGAGTCTCTGCAGGGCCTGGAGGCAGAAGACATGGACCTGAATGCGTAAGCACTTCAGGCCCTGCACCTCCTCGACCAGGGGCAGGTGGAGGACCCCTGCAGAGACCCAGTGCGTCCCTGGCCAAAAGAACTCCAGAATCGCCGTCCGGAGGTTGGCCAGGAAAAACGGGGCCGGGACCAGGGTGTTGAGCCGGTACCAGAGAATGGACAGGACCAGTTGATTAAGCACCGTGCGCTCCCCCGAAGGGAGAGGCACCGGAGTAGTCCAGTCCATTTCCGGAGCCGCTCCGTCACCCTGCCCTGCAAATCTTGCCAGTTCTCCGGCGGAGACGGATGCGTGGCAGAAAGGTAAATGCCGAGATAGAGCAGCGGACCCGCGCTCCACCGGATGGCCTGAAGCGTGGGTGAGAGGGAGCTCGTCTGCCACCCATCCCCGACCACCAGGCCACAGCTCTTGACCCAGTTGACCCAGGCAGAGGAGGCCGCCGAGTACACAGCCTGGCAAGCCTCCACCCGCGCCAAGTCGCCCGGGTCCTGGACCACGAGGAGCACATCGTCAGCGTACGCCGACAGGACCAGCCGCAGCCCCAGCTCTCGAAGCACCAACCCCGTCAACCTCTTGCGGAGGAGACAGAGGAAGGGCTCGATCGCCAGAGCGTACAGCTGGCCTGAGAGGGGGCACCTCTGCCACACTCCTCGCCCGAAGCTGACCGGCTCGGTCAGGGTCCAGTTGAACCTGACCAGACACTCCGCAGAAGCGTACAGCACCTGGAGAAAACCCACAAACAGGGGTCCGAAGCCGAATGCTCTCAGAGTGCCCAGGAGATACCCGTGATCCATCCTGTCGAACGCCTTCTCCTGATCCAGGGACAAGAGGGCAAACGACAGACTGTCCCTACACCCCAATTCCAGAAGGTCCCGGACCAGATACAAGTTATCAAAGATGATGCGGCCCAGGATGGTGTAGGTCTGGTCTGGATGGACCACGTCCACCAGCACAGACCCTAGCCGCATCGAGATGGCCTTCACAACGATTTTGTAGTCCGTGCTGAGGAGCGAGATGGGAAGCCAATTCCGTAAGTCGCGGAGGTCCCCCCTCTTCGGCAATAAGGCCAGCACGGCTCGCCTGCACGAGAGAGGGAGGACCCTGCTCTGCAAAGACTCGGCCCAGACGGTGACCAGGTCTGGGCCAAGAACGTCCCAGAACATGCAGTAGAACTCCATGGTCACCCCGTCCAAGCCCGGAGATTTATTGGTGGGCATGCGACGGAGGGCTTCCGAGAACTCGGCCAGAGTGAGAGGCAGCTCTAGCTGGTCCCGGGTGCCCATGCTGACTGTCAGGAGTCCGTCCCAGAGCACTCTGCAAGCGTTAGGATCGGTCGGATCCGGGGAGAAAAGAGTGGCGTAGAAGGCCCTGGCCCTCTGGCACTTCTCCGCCGGATCCGTGAGGGGGGTGCCGTCCTCTGCCAGGAGGCAGGTGACGTGCTTCTTGGCCCCCCTCCTTTTCTCCAGGGTGTAGAAGAAGCAGGAGCCGTGATCCATCTCCTGAAGGAGGTGGATGTGGGATTGAACAAAAGCACCCCTGGCCCGATGGTCTTCGAGGGCCCGGAGCTCCTCCCGCTTCTCCCGGCATGCTTTGCAGAGGGATGGATCCTTGGGGCTGGCGGCCAGACGCCTCTCCAGCTCCAAGACCTCCTGCTCCAACTGCCCTATCGCCGCATCCCTCCGTCGGCTGGCACCCCGAGTGTATTCACGGCAGAAGAGCCGGGCGCGCACCTTCCCCAGATCCCACCACCGCCACGCCGAGGAAAAGGCGCGCCTCTGCCCTCTCCAGGCCAGCCAGAACTCCTGGAAGAACTCCACGAAGCCCGCATCCTCCAGCAAACTATTATTAAAGTGCCAATAGGCCGGTTCCGGCCTCTCTGCGGAGAGAGGCCGTCACGGTGGCAAGGTGCTGATCCGAAAAGTGGGCCCGGGAAAGGTGGAAACGCGACAAGTAAATACGGTCCTGCCGGGAGTGGCGCGACTGATGGGCTTCCACCCAGACAAAGGTGAATGTCGAGACGTCGTCCGGGTGGTGTTCGCGCCAGATATCCACCAGGGAATGGCGTTCGACGATATCCCGGAGGACGTCCGTGGCGGCCGGGCACTGCTCGATCCCTGAGCGGTCCCATTCCTCGAGAGTGGTGTTAAAGTCCCCTCCCAGGACCAGGCACTCACGAGGATCCAGGGAGCCGAGGAAGGCAGATGCCTGCTGATAAAAACGTAGCCTCTCCGGGCCCGATGTCGGGCGTAAACGTTGACGAGATTAACCACAAGCCCCTCCATGCGGACCCGGAGGTGCAGCAGGCGACCCGGCACAGCCTCGGCGACCCCCAGCACCTCAGGCCGTAGGTCGGGGGAGAACAGGGTCGCCACTCCAGCCGCGCAGACCGAGAAGTGGTTAAAGTAGGTCCCGTCCCCCAACTTCAGCCACCAGCTAGCTTCAGCGGCCTGATCCGTATGGGTCTCCTGCAGGAAAACCACAGAGTACCCCCCCTCCCGGAGGAAGGAGAGCACCTGGCTCCTGCAGAGACTTATCCTACAGCCTCAGGTGTTTAAGGTGGCAAGGATGATCGGCACCATGAGGAGGGCTGGGGGGGATCCTCACCAGAAGACACGCTCACGGCCTCCGGCAGGCAGCGCAGCAATCCGTGGCCTACCCTGAAGGTGAGTAAAGAGTCACGGAAGACACAGAGCCGCCAGTAGGCCGCGGCGGCCTGCTTCCCAGTCCTCTTACCCTCCCCCATGAGGGTCCTCGCGGCCCGGAGGACCTGATGGAAATCCCCCCACCACTGGAGCGCAAGATGGACTTTGTTCCGGGAGCCACGGACGTCCTCAAGGAACTCCCGCAGCTCCTCCCTCAGCGCATGGGGGGGCGAGGTCACTGATCGATGACTGTCCCCCAATGAGGCCCCCATCACAGCCCCGTGGCCCACCGAGGCGGGCAGGCAGAGGGCAGACCCCTGACGTGGCAGCAGATGAGCCGACTCCACGCGAGCCGCCCCGCTCCCAGATTCAAGAAGGGGTGCTGGAAGGAGAACAGCAGCCCCTGGGGGGTCAGGACAGGAAAAAACTAGTGAAGCCACTCCCTGGGAGGTAGTCCCAGGGGCAGCACTGGCATCACAGGAGGTGGGGGGGACAAGGACAGGGCTAGCAGGAGTAGGGCGGGGATCAGGGAGAGAATCCGGGAAGGAGGTAGAGGCAGGATCCGGAGCCTTTATATTTGAGCCGCCAGACGGTGGCTTCTCCTGGCCAGGCTCAGGGATCTGGAAAGTGGGAAGGGGACCCCTAACGATGCCGGGCTCAGCCACTGTGGCATGTGCGGCAGCCTCGGCATCCAGAGATAGATGTTGATCAATGGGGTCCTCGCTGAGGAAAGAGGGCGGGTCCTCCACACCCAAGAGGGACATCCCCTGGGAAGCGGGTCTCGGCAGCAGGGCACTGGCCGTCGCCCCAAGGGGCTTGGTGGCCGTCAACAAAGTGCCACCCGCAGCCAGGTCGATGGAAGATTCCAGGGGATCCTCAAAGGTGGGAGCAGAAGCAGTGGTCAGGGGAAGGGAACTCAGTGACAGGGGGGCCGTGGTGAGGTCGTCCAGATCAAGGCCCGCCAGCAGAGGGTCGTCCTCGCGCTGCATGACCTGGGTCAAACCCAGGGCCTCGATCTCCTCGTAGATGGGAGGGAGATCACCGTCCACCACCCCAGGACCCTCCCCGCCAGCACCCGAGGCGATACCCACCGTGGCGCTCGCAGAGGCGTCGAGTGGGAAGGAGGTGAGAGTGGCTCCCTCAGGGGCTTCCATGGGAAGGGACCCAGGAGGAGGGGTTGTGTCACCTTCCGGTGCTGCCACGGCATCCCCAGCCGGCACCACAAAACTGGAGTCATCAGCGGGCAAGGCGGAAGACTCGTCATCGGTGCTTCCCTTCCTGCTCTTCCAGGGGGCCTCTGAATGCGAAGGCAGTAAAGAAACTCGAGCCTTCCGCTTGCCCCACTTCCCCTGCCCTAGGGACCAGCCCTCCATGGCATCATCCGGGGGCTGGCTAACAGGGGTCAGGTTCGGGGGGCAAGGGCTCAAGGACTCGGGGAGGCAGTGGTGGAACAGCAGAAACCGTGGAGGACTCCCCCTGGGATGAGCCCACTCCCACGGCCGGCGGTATCTCCGCCACACTCTCTTCCACAGAGGTGGACCGAGAAGGAGGAGGAGGGGAAGCTTCAGGCTCTGGGCAGCCAGGGGGACCGGCGATGACAGGGCCGGCGCCTTGCCGGGGCTCAGAGGTCCCGGACGCTCCTCTGTGATGGGCCAAGGGGCAGTCCCTCCGGACGTGCCCCATCGCCCGGCAGAGGTAGCACCGGGCTTCCCCTGTTGAATAATGCACCCGGTAGTGGGCTCCCTGGTAGGGGACCAGAAAGGACCCCTCGAGCGCCTCTCCGCCACGCGCCGCCAGCGGCAGTTGAAGCTGCACTTGCCGGCGGAACGAGAGAACATGTCAGATGGCGGGGTCCTTGCAGCCCAAGGTGAGAGGCCTGATGACGGAGATGGGGCGTCCCAGGGCAGAAAGGGCGGGCAGCAGGGCGGCATTGGGCAGGAAGGGAGGGATGGAGGTCAAGATTAAGCGGACCCCCAGGTCTTCCAATGGTTCCAGGGGGACGAACACGCCCCCCACCGCCAGGCCCGTCTCTACCGCCTCCTGGGCGGCGGCCTCCGATGCCAGGGAGAAGACCACCTTCCCGTACATTTTGGAGGCTGCCACGATGGCCGTGGGCCCCACCACCCTGGCCAACGCCTGCAAGTAGATCTCCACGTGGGGCGAGGCGGGCACTAGGAGGCAACGGACACCGTGCCTTCTGGTCAAAATGGGAAAAGGGCCCCAGCTGCCGTAGATGTTGGCGGAGGCGGCGGTCGAAGGAGCAACGGCAGGCAGGGGGGCTGCCGCCACCTGGGCGTACGCCCTGGGAGCCGGGGGAGGGACACCTGCAGAGTTGGTGGAGGGAATAGCGGGGAGGGATGCCGCAGACGGTAGCGGGGCTGAGGCAGCAGGGGAAGTCTCCGCCATGGAGGGCCTGGCCTTTTTAGCGGGGCCCTTGCCCTTCTTCCCACCCCGACCCTTCCCACTGGCTGGGGGGGCTCCCCCCGAATCAGAAGGGGCGACTGACATGGCAGCAATGGAGGTCTCTCCCGTACTCGCCGCCGCCAGTGCCCCAGCAGGGGCGGTGGTCGGTGGATCGGCAGCAGCGGACGAGGTAGAGGCTTGGGCACTGGACCCGGGGCAGGTGGAGGAGGGGCAGTGGGAGCATCGCTAGGGGTCTCCCCTGCCGCATCCCCCGCCATAACGAGAGCAGGGAGGGGGTCAAACAGCGAGGTGAGGGGAAGGAGAGGAGGCGGCCACACCTCCCCGCTAGGCTGCAGGCAGGGGAGGAGGGCGCCAGAAAGGGAAGGCTAAAGGGGCATGGGGAGCAACCAAGGACCTAAGGATGGGAGGGTTTTAGGGCATCAACGCAGAAGGGGGTTCCGGCTCCTCCAGTTGCACTAGGGGATCGGGGGGGCAATGGCAGAGGGGGGAGTGCAGTGAACAAGGGGAAACCAAATGGGAAAGGGCACAAGCGTCTGGGAGGGGGTGTGGGCACACGGGGGAGGGACCGATTAGGGCTGGGGGAGCACAGGGGGGGAAAGGGCGAGCTGGGATTGGGGTAGAGGGACCACGGGGACAGCTGCAGGGCTGGGGCAGAACTATCAGACGGCAGAGGGAAAGAGGTGGGGTGGACAAATGTGGCAAAGGGCAGGGGGTCAGTCCAGGAGGAGGGAGGAGGTGGTGCACCCACAGGCACTTGTGCCAAAAAGTCAACGCTAGGCTACTGCTGCTGCAGGCCCAAATGATGGATGTGGGCGTGGTGAGCCAGGCGAGCAGCTCAGACCCAGAGGTAGGAGTCCGAAGCAGAAGGAAAACAGCCAGCGGGGGTGGTGGAGGGGGCAACGATGGTGGTGGGGGAGAAGGGGGACACGGATGGACCGGGGGCAGGCTCCACGCCACACCCCCGGTGCCCCAGCAGACACAGTACAAACCCCCACCACAAGAGCACAGTTCGAAAAAGACTCAGTCCAGAAAAGCCCCTTCCACAGTGGTCTTCATACGGTCTCCAGCAGCAGGCGGTCCTCTTCTCCTTCCTCTCCTCTTCCGGGCACCAATAGCTCCCCAGCAACAGCCACAGCAGCCCCAGCAGCTCCAGGTGGTGGAGGTCTGGCGTCCAGGCAGGAGGGACCTCGCTCAGATGGTGTCCTCAGCAACAAGAGCTGGGGTCCCTCACTCCCTCCCTCTCTGGGAAGTAGGCCAGCAGCCCCCCCAAGGGGCTGTAGGTGGAGTAACAACAGTAACTGAGGTGGGGGGGAACCACTAGCCAGCCAGCAAACAGACAGCTGAGAGAGGGCCCAGTGGTGGTGTCTAGCCCAGCCAGGGGAGCAGCAGGAGCAGGAACAGCAGCAGAAACAACAGCAGCAGCAGCGAGGGCCCAGCGCCCAGCAGGAACAGCAGCAGCACCAGGAGCAGCCCTCTCCTTCCTTCCTCTACAGCAAGGCAGTCCTATTGGCATCCAGCGGGGGTGGGCGGGCGAAGCCCGCCCACTTCTAAAGGACCTCCACCCAGCCTAAGGGGAGGACCCACAGGTCTGGGACACCAAGTAATTACGGGGGACAACTAATGAAAAAACAGGATCAGGAGTGAGGTCAGAGGGCTAAATGAAAGGAACCTGATGGGGACATCGAGCAGAGAACCCCGGACTACGCCCACTGCTCCTCAAAGACGTCAAGGGAGCCAGTGGACGCCGCCCAGAGGAACTCTGCCCGGATGCGTGAACAGACGGAGGAACGGAAATAGGCCCTACAGTCGCAGGAAATCCCGTCGGCCAACCTCCTCTCCCTGGTGTTATAGATGGCCAGTTTGGCCAGGGCCAAGAGGAGGTTGAGAAGGAGATCCCGCGACTTCGTGGGGCCACGGATTGGGAGCGTGTAGATAAAAAGGTGAGGGGAAAAGTGCAACCAAAAACACAAGAAAATATTCAGGAGGAGCCGGAACAGGGGCTGCAACCTGGCGCACTCCCAATAAACGTGTGCCAAGGTCTCCTTCTCACCACAGAAAGGGCAGGTGCTAGGGACAGACGTGAACCGCGCCAAGTACACGCCCGTGCTCACGGCTCCGTGAAGGAGCCGCCAACTGATATCCCCGGTGGGCCTCGGGACCAGGGAAGAGTACAAGCTGGCCCACCGGGGCTCCTCACCCTCGAGAGGCAGCAGGAGGTCCCCCCATTTGGTATTGGGGCGGGACACGAGGGTGAGGTAGTGAAGGGTATGGAGCATGAGCGTGTACAGATGCTTCCGTGGCGCGGTCTGGAACAAAATCGGCTGCAGATCATGCAGCCGGCTGGCAGTGAAAGGGTGAGGGGGCCGAATGGGTCCACGGGGCAGGGGCCCGATAAAAATGTCCACGGGGCCTGGGGTGGAGGGTGGGTGGGGTGTGCCCTCTTGCAGGACCCGGTCGAGGTAAGCCCGAGCAGCAGACAGTAAAGCGGCCTTCACCTCCTGAAGTACGTGCTGGGGAGTACGAGGTCTGGAGAGCCCCATGCGCTGAGCGAGCGTCAGGGGATCCAGCCAGTCTCCCCGGTCTTAGTCCAGGAGGTCTCCGACCCTGGTGACTCCCGCCGAGACCAACCTCTGGTGCACCGTGGGGGACTCCGCCATCTGCACATGAAGCTGGGGATTGTGTAGCAGGGGCTCCGCGAGGAGGTCAACCCCCATGGTGACCGCCACGGACTTGGTCGTTGAAAAGAGCTTCCAGGTCCGGAGGAGGTCTTGGTAGAAGACCGGCAGCCCGGAGAGGTCTCGCGGAAGACCTCTCGGATGGAGGTAAAAGAGCTGCCGGTCGTATCGGAGCCCTCGGAAGCGGCGGAGGAAGGCGTGCGCCAATACGCTCCACGACGGACTACCTGCACCAAACAGGAGCCTCTGCAGGGCCTGGAGGTGGAAGACATGGACCTGAGCGCGTAAGCACTTCAGGCCCTGCCCCCCCTCCTCCAGGGGCAGGTGGAGGACCCCTGCAGAGACCCAGTGCGTCCCTGGCCAAAAGAACTCCAGAATCGCCGTCCGGAGGTTGGCCAGGAAAAATGGGGCCGGGACCAGGGTGTTGAGCCGGTACCAGAGCATGGACAGGACCAGTTGATTAAGCACCAGTGCCCTCCCTCGAAGGGAGAGGCACCGGAGTAGTCCTGTCCATTTCCGGAGCCGCTCCGTCACCCTGCCCTGCAAATCCTGCCAGTTCTCCGGCGGAGACAGATGCGTGGCAGAAAGGTAAACGCCGAGATAGAGCAGCGGACCCGCGCTCCACCGGATGGCTTGAAGCGTGGGTGAGAGGGAGCTCGTCTGCCACCCATCCCCGACCACCAGGCCACAGCTCTTGACCCAGTTGACCCGGGCGGAGGAGGCCGCCGAGTACACAGCCTGGCAAGCCTCCACCCGCGCCAAGTCGCCCGGGTCCTGGACCACGAGGAGCACATCGTCAGCGTACGCCGACAGGACCAGCCGCAGCCCCAGCTCTCGAAGCACCAACCCCGTCAACCTCTTGCAGAGGAGACAGAGGAAGGGCTCGATCGCCAGAGCGTACAGCTGGCCCGAGAGGGGGCACCCCTGCCGCACTCCCCGCCCGAAGCTGACCGACTCGGTCAGGGTTCAGTTGAGCCTGACCAGACACTCCGCAGAAGCGTACAGCACCTGGAGAAAACCAACAAACAGGGGTCCGAAGCCGAATGCTCTCAGATTGCCCAGGAGATACCCGTGATCCATCCTGTCGAACGCCTTCTCCTGATCCAGGGACAAGAGGGCGAATGACAGACCGTCCCTGCACCCCAGTTCCAGAAGGTCCCGGACCAGATACAAGTTATCAAAGATGGTGCGGCCCGAGACGGTGTAGGTCTGGTCTGGATGGACCATGTCCGCCAGCACGGACCCTAGCCGCATTGAGATGGCCTTCGCAACAATTTTGTAGTCTGTGCTGAGGAGCGAGACGGGACGCCAATTTCGTAAGTCGCGGAGGTCCCCCCTCTTCGGCAATAAGGCCAGCACGGCTCGCCTGCACGAGAGAGGGAGGACCCCGCTCTGCAAAGCCTCGGCTCAGACGGTGACCAGGTCTGGGCCGAGGACGTCCCAGAACACGCGGTAGAACTCCACGGTCAGCCCGTCCAAGCCCAGAGATTTATTGGTGGGCATGCGACGGAGGGCCTCCGAGAACTCGGCCAGAGTGAGAGGCAGCTCTAGCCGGTCCCGGTCGCCCGTGCTGACCGTCGGGAGCCCGTCCCAGAGCACTCTGCAAGCGTTAGGATCGGTCGGATCCGGGGAGAAAAGAGTGGCGTAGAAGGCCCTGGCCCTCTGGCACATCTCCGCCAGATCCGTGAGGGGGGTGCCGTCCTCCGCCAGGAGGCAGGTGACGTGCTTCTTGGCCCCCTTCCTTTTCTCCAGGGCGTAGAAGAAGCGGGAGCCGCGATCCATCTCCCGAAGGAGGTGGATGCGGGATTGAACAAAAGCACCCCGGGCCCGATGGTCTTCGAGGGCCCGGAGCTCCTCCCGCTTCTCCCGGCACGCTCCGCAGAGGGATGGATCCTCGGGGCTGGCTGCCAGACGCCTCTCCAGCTCCAAGACCTTCCGCTCCAACTGCCCTATCGCCGCATCCCTCTGTCGGCTGGCGCCCTCAGTGTAATCACGGCAGAGGAGCCGGGCGCGCACCTTCCCCATATCCCACCACCTCCGCGCCGAGGAAAAGGCGCGCCTCTGCCCTCGCCTGGCCAGCCAGAACTCCCGGAAGGACGCCACGAAGCCCGCATCCTCCAGCAAACTATTATTAAAGTGCCAATAGGCCGGCCCCGGCCTCTCCGCGCAGAGAGAGGCCGTCACGGTGGCAAGGTGGTGATCCGAAAAAGGGGCCAGCCGAACACTGGAGGAGTGGGCCCATGAAAGGTGGAAACGTGACAGGTAAATACAGTCCAGCCAGGAGTGGCGCGACCGATGGGCCTCCACCCGGACGAAGGTGAATGTCGAGACGTCGTCAGGCTGGTGATCGCGCCAGACGTCCACCAGGGAGTGGCGGTCGACGATCTCCCGGAGGACGTCCGCAGCGGCCGGGCACTGCTCGGTCCCTGAGCGGTCCCGTTCCTCAAGGGTGGTGTTAAAATCCCCTCCCAGGACCAGGCACTCACGAGGATCCAGGGAGCCGAGGAAGGCGGACACCTGCTGATAAAAACGTAGCCTCTCCGGGCCCGATGTCGGGCGTAAACGTTGACGAGATTAACCACAAGCCCCTCCATGCGGACCCGGAGGTGCAGCAGGCAACCAGGCACAGCCTTGGCGACCCCCAGCACCTCGGGCCGTAGGTCGGGGGAGAACAGGGTCGCCACTCCAGCCGCGCAGACCGAGAAGTGGCTAAAGTAGGCCCTGGCCCCCCACTCCAGCCGCCAGCTAGCTTCAGCGGCCGGATCCGTATGGGTCTCCTGCAAGAAAACCACAGAGTACCCCCCCTCCCAGAGGAAGGAGAGCACCTGGCTCCTGCGGAGACCCATCCTACATCCCCGGGTGTTTAAGGTGGCAAGGACGATCGGCGCCATGAGGAGGGCTGGGGGGGATCCTCACCAGCAGACACACCCACGGCCTCTGGCAGGCCGCGCAGCAATCCGTGACCAACCCCGAAGGTGAGTAAAGAGTCACGGAAGACAAGGACCTGCCAGTAGGTCGCGGCGGCCTGCTTCCCGGTCCTCTTACCCTCGCCCATGAGGGCCCTCGCGGCCCGGAGGACCTGATGGAAATCCCCCCACCGCTGGAGCGCAAGATGGACTTTGTTCCGGGAGCCACGGACGTCCTCAAGGAACTCCCGCAGCTCCTCCCTCAGCGCATGGGGGGGTGGGGTCACTGATCGAGGACCGCCCCCCAGCGGGGCTCCTGTCACAGCCTTGTGGCCCACCGAGGCGGGTAGGCAGGGGGCAGACCCCCAACGTGGCAGCAGATGGGCCGACGCCACACGACCCGCCCCGCTCCCAGATTCAAGAAGGGACGGTGGAAGTAGAAGAGCAGCCCCTGGGGGGTCAGGACAGGAAGAAACTAGTGAACCCACTCCCTGGGTGGTATTCCCAGGGGCGGCACTGACATCACAGGAGGTGAGGGGGACAAGAACAGGGCTAACGGGAGTAGGGCGAGGATCAGGGAAAGAAGTCGGGAAGGAGGTAGAGGCAGGAGTCGGAGCCTCCAAAGCTGAGACGCCGGAAGTTGGCTCCTCCTGGCCAGGCTCAGGGATCTGGAAAGCGGGAAAGGGACCCCTAACGATGCCGGGCTCAGCCACTGTGGCACGTGCGGCAGCCTCGGCATCCAGAAAGATATGTTGGTCAATGTGGTCCCCGCTGAGGAAGGAGGGCGGGTCCTCCACACCCAAGAGGGACACCCCCTGGGAAGCAGGTCTCAGCAGCGGGGCACTGGCTGTCGCCCCAAGGGGCTCGGTGGCCATTAACAGAGTGCCACCCACAGCCAGGTCGGTGGAAGATTCCAGGGGACCCTCAAAGGTGGGACCAGATGCAGCGGTTAGGGGAAGGGAACTCAGGGACGGGGGGCCGTGGGGAGGTCACCCAGATCGAGGCCCACCGGCAGAGGGCCGTCCTCCCCCTGCATGACCGGGGTCAAACCCAGGGCCTCGATCTCCTCGTAGATGGGAGAGAGATCACCGGCAACCACCCCAGAGCCCTCTCCGCCAGCACATGGGGCGATACCCACCGCAGCGCTCACAGAGGCATCGAGTGGGAAGGGGGCGAGAGAGGCTCCCTCAGGGGCTTCCAGGGGAAGGGACCCTGGAGGAGGGGTGGTGTTACCTTCCGGTGCTGCCACGGCATCCCCAGCCGGCACCACAAACTGGGAGTCATCAGGGGGCAAGGTGGAAGACTCAACATCAGTGCCCCCTTTCCTGCTCTTCCGGGGGGGGCCTCCGAATCCGAAGGATGTAAGAAAACTCGAGCCTTCCACTTGCCCCGCTTCCCCCACACTAAGGACCAGCCCTCCATGGCATCATCCGGGGGCTGGCTAACAGGGGTCAGCTTGGGGGGCAAGGGCAATGGCTCAGGGACTCTGGGAGGCAGTGGTGGGACAGCAGAAACTGGGGAGGATTCCCCCGGGACGAGCCCTCTCCCAAGTCTGGCGGTAGCCCCGCCACACCTTCCTCCACAGAGGTGGACCGAGAAGGAGGAGGAGGGGCAGCTTCGGGTGCCAGGCATCCATCGCCCGGCAGAGGTAGCACCGGGCCTCCCCCGTTGAGTAATGCACCCGGTAGTGGGCTCCCTGGTAGGGGACCAGAAAGGACCCCTCAAGCGCCTCTCCGCCACGAGCCGCCGGCGGCAGTTGAAGCTGCACTTGCCGGCGGAACGAGAGAACATGACGGAGGGCGGGGTCCTTGCAGCCCAAGGGGAGAGGGCTGATGACGGAGATGAGGCGTCCCAGGGCAGAAAGGGCGGGCAGCAGGGCGGCACTGGGCAGGAAGGGAGGGACGGAGGTCAAGATTAAGCGGACCCCCAGGTCTTCCAACGGCTCCAGGGGGACGAACACGCCCCCCACTGCCAGGCCTGTCTCTACCGCCTCCTGGGCGGTGGCCTCCAATGCCAGGAAGAAGACCACCTTCCCGTACATTTTGAAGGCTGCCACGATGGCCGTGGGCCCCACCACCCTGGCCAACGCCGGCACGTAGGTCTCCACGTGGGGCGAGGCGGGCACCAGGAGGCAACGGACGCCGTGCTTCCTGGTCAAAGTGGGAAAGGGGCCTCGGCCACTGTAGATGCTGGCGGAAGTGGCGGTCGGAGGAGCAGCAGCAGGCAGGGGGGCCGCCGCCACCTGGGCGTACACCCTGGGGGCCAGGGTAGGGACATCTGCAGAGCCGGTGAAGGGAACAGCAGGGAGGGATGCCGCAGCCAGTAGCGGGGCTGCGGCAGCGGGGGCAGTGTCCGCCATGGAGGGCCTGGCCTTTTTAGTGGGGCCCTTACCCTTCTTCCCACCCCGACCCTTCCCACCGGCTGGGGGAGCTCCCCCCAAATCAGAAGGGGCGAGAGACGTGGCAGCAACGGAGGTCTCCCCAGTACTCGCCGCCGCCGGTGCCCCAGCAGGGGCGGTGGTAGGTGGATCGGCAGCAGTGGCCGGGGTAGTGGCTTGGGCAGTGGACACGGGGGCAGGTGGAGGAGGGGTAGTGGGAGCATCGCGAGGGGTCTCCCCCGCCGCGTCCCCTGCCATAACGAGAGCGGTGAGGGGGACAAACAGCGAGGGGAGGGGAAGGAGAGGAGGCGACCACACCTCCCCGCTAGGCTGCAGGCAGGGGAGGAGGGCGCCAGAAGGGGAAGGCTAAAGGGGCGTAGGGAGCAACCAAGGACCTAAGGATGGGAGGGTTTCAGGGCACCAATGCAGAGGGGGGTTCCGGCTCCTCCAGTTGCACTAGGGGATCGGGGGGGGGCAACGGCAGGGGGGGAGTGCAGTGAACAAGGGGAAACCAAATGGGGAAGGGCACAAGCGCCTGGGAGGGGGTGTGGGCGCATGGAGGAGGGACCGATTAGGGCTGGGGGAGCACGGGGGGGGGGAAGGGCAAGCTGGGATTGGGGTAGAGGGACCATGGGGACAGCTGCAGGGCTGGGGCAGAACTATCAGGCGGCAGAGGGAAAGAGGTGGGGTGGACAAATTTGGCAAAGGGCAGGGGGTCAGTCCAGGAGGAGGGAGGAGGTGGTGCACCCACAGGCACTTGTGCCAAAAAGTCAATGGTTGGCTGCTGCTGCTGCAGGCCCAAATGATGGATGTGGGCGTGGTGAGCCAGGCGAGCAGCTCAGACACAGAGGTAGGAGTCCAAAGCAGAAGGAAAACAGCCAGCGGGGGGTGGTGGAGGGGGCAACGATGGTGGTGGGGGAGAAGAGGGACACGGATGGACCGGGGGCAGGCTCCACGCCACACCCCCGGTGCCCCAGCAGACACAGTCCAAACCCCCACCACAAGAGCACAGTTCAAAAAAGACTCAGTCCAGAAAAGCCCCCTCCACTGTGGTCTTCATACGGTCTCCAGCAGCAGGCGGTCCTCTTCTCCTCCTCCGGGCACCAATAGCTCCCCAGCAACAGCCACAGCAGCCCCAGCAGCTCCAGGTGGTGGAGGTCTGGCATCCAGGCAGGAGGGACCCCGCTCAGATGGTGTCCTCAGCAACAAGAGCTGGGGTCCCTCACTCCCCCCTCTCTGGGAAGTAGGCCAGCAGCCCCCCAAAGGGGCTGTAGGTGGAGTAACAACAGTAACTGAGGTGAGGGGGGAACCACTAGCCAGCCAGCAAACAGCAGAGAGAGGGGCCGGTGGTGGTGTCTAGCCCAGCCAGGGGAGCAGCAGGAGCAGGAACAGCAGCAGAAACAACAGCAGCAGCAGCAGCAGCGAGGGCCCAGCGCCCAGCAGGAACAGCAGCAGCAGCAACAGCAACAGCCCTCTCCTTCCTTCCTCTACAGCAAGGCAGTCGAAGGAAGAGCCACTACTGGCCCTATTGGCATCCAGCGGGGGTGGGCGGGCGAAGCCCGCCCACTTCTAGAGGGCCTCCCCCCAGCCTAAGGGGAGGACCCACAGGTCTGGGACACCAAATAATTACGGGGGACAACTAATGAAAAAACCAGGATCGGGAGTGAGGTCATAGGGCTAAACGAAGGGAACCCGATGGGGACACCGAGCAGAGAACCCCGGACAACGCCCACTGCTC